>NW_009734964.1:0-439 GCF_000703405.1 Apaloderma vittatum | reverse complement strand
GCTCTTTTGGTTTTCCTTGGTTCTTTTTAAAGAAGCTTTTCTCTTCTCTTCTGCTGTGTATTCCCTGTTTTTTTCTTCTTCATTCATCATTTAGTGATCGTGTTAAAAAGTGGTGTTTATTTTTCTCAGCTTAGCTTAGCATGGTAATTGTCAGTGAGAAGCCCCACACCCTGCCCTCAACGGTAGCCTATGAAATATGTAGAAATAGCTGTAAGTTTATATTTTCAGCTGGAACTTACCGCCCTTTGCTGGAGAAGCCCGTCTTACCTAAAAAAAGTGAGAGCATTTGGGGCCGTGCAGGAGCAGGGACCAGCCCAGGGACCTTGCGCAAGTTTTGGTGCCACATTAATATGACATGAATGACCACAAAAAAAAGAGAAAAAATCAGTCTTTAAACATTCAACGTGCTGTTTAATTATTAAATGCTACTTTCCCCCCC
>NW_009734963.1:36723-44395 GCF_000703405.1 Apaloderma vittatum | reverse complement strand
GGCTGCCAGCCAGGGTCAAACCACGACAGGTGGCAAGCTCAGTGCATTGACCTTTGCATTGGGCACCTTTATTTCTAACTACTTCACATCCTTTTCTACCTGTTGACGATGCTGCTTGGGTAGTAGCCGTCTCAAACTGTATGGTCTTCCCTCTCCTGCACGTGCAGATTATCATCTCCCCAACTTTAACACTGATCTGCTTGCTCACTATCCTTTCTCTGTACAGCGCTCCAAATTTAAAAGCCCACTAAACTAATAAAACAATTCAGTTTTTGAAAAGCATAGTTCATTTTACAGAATCTTTACACAAACTGCACAGTTAACACTTCCAAGATAGCCTCTTAACCTGGATGAGCTGTAGCAAGATCCGGGAAAACTGCAGAAACCAAGTTCAGCTGAGCTGCTTGTTTGAGTGACATGAGTGTAACCATTACCACTCATCTTCTACCTGTACCATCATAAAGCAGTCAGATCACCACAACGGAAAGAAGCTGCAACATAAAGCAAAATGGGGGAGAAATGAACAAAGTAAACCCAACCAGAAGCAAGCAGACATAAGAGCACTCATTTAATAGTAGCAGAGTGGTACTCAGTGATATTCTGCTACCTTCTACTCCGAGAGACAGTCCCTTCTTAGATGATTTATCCACACCAGTTATATGATTAAGAGGCTCAGAGGTCAAAAGCAGTAATTTAATTACTAACAGACAAGTCCTTGTCTGGGACAGCCTGGAGAAATTCAGAATAATGCATCAGTAAAGTTCTTCAGTATAAACCCTTCCCTCTTGCTTGTTTTGGGATTAAGTGTTATGGTTTGGATACTGCTCTAGAGCCTTACGATCCAATGCGAAATACATCTTGGAAGGTGCTAAGTTTTCCAGGATTCTGTCTTGCGATGGGATTTTAAATTTGCTACCAGCTCCAAAAATTTGTGTTTTCTGTTCGGTTGTTACAACATCACAAGCTAAAGGGAGCCAACAACAGTTTACTGTCTATAGAATCACAGAACAGTTTTGGTTGGAAGAGACCTTCAAGATAATCGAGTCCAACCTCTGTCCCAGCGCTACCAACACCATTAAACCATGTCCCTCAGCACAACATCTACCTGTCTCTTAAATACCTCCAGGGACAGTGACCTCCCTGGGCAGCCTGTTCCAATGCCTGACAACCCTTTCAGTAAAGAAATTCTTCCTAATATCCAACCTGAACCTCCCCTGGTGCAACTTAAGGCCGTTTCCCCTCATCCTATCACTCGCCACTAGGGAGAACAGACCAACCTCCACCTCACTAAAACCTGCCTTCAGGTAGTTGTAGAAGGCGATGAAGTCTCCCCTCAATACCCTCTTCTCCAGGCTAAACAGCTCCTTTTTTTTTCCAGATCCCTCAGCCTTTCCTCATAAGACTTATGTTCTAAGCCCTTTACCAGCTTGGCAGCCGCCTCTGTACCCTCTCCAGCACCTCAATGTCCCTCTGGTAGTGAAGGGCCCAAAACTGGACACAGTACTCGAGGTGAGGCCTCACCAAAGCCGAGTACAGGGGCATGATCACCTCCCTGCTCCTGCTGACACCACTGTTCCTGATCCAGATCAAGCTGTCATCAAGACCCTCAGGTCCCTCTCTGCCTGGCAGCTCTCCAGTCATTCCTCCCCAAGCCTGTAGCGCTGCTGGTGGTTGTTGTGGCCAAAGTGCAGGACTCGGCACTTGGCCTTATTGAAACTCATGGGATTGGCCTTGCCCAGTGATCCAGCGTGTCCAGATCCCTCTGTAGAGCCTCCCTACCTTCAAGCAGATAGACGCTTCCACCCAGCTTGGTCACATTTGCAAACTTACTAAGAGTGCACCTTACCCCTCATCCAAATCATTGATGAAAATGTTAAAACAGGTTTGGGCCCAGTACTGAGCCCTGGGGTGACAACTTGTGACCAGCTGCCAACTGGACTTAACTCCATTGACTCTTTGGACTCAGCCATCCAACCAGTTTTTCACCCAGCAAAGCGTATACTGAGCCAAGCTGTGAGCAGTCAAGTTTCTCTAGGAGAATGCTGCAGGCAACAGTGTCAAGTGTCTCACTAAAGTCAAGGCAGACAACATCCACAGCCTCTCCTTCCTCCAACAAGTACGTCACCCTCTCATAGAAGGAGTTCAGGTTTGTTAAACAGGACCTGCCCATTATAATATTTATTATTTCATCCCACAGATAAAGAGACTTAAGGAGAGAAAAAGCTGCTCCTGTCCCACTACACAAGTTCACTTCCTTATCTACTAGAAACAAGCAATGATGGGTGGATGATAGATGTTTGTGGGTTTAATTATTATTGTTTGTACCATGCGTGTTCCAGGAAAGCACACACAATTCAAAGTTTAACTCCTATACATGGTGTTCTACCAGTACTTACTCAAAAAAACAACCTTGTTAGTTAAATCATAAGTGTTGAGCTTCAGAATATCCAGCTCAAATCTACAGCATTTGAGGCTGACAAAACTAGAAGGCAGTAGTGTGGAGTGAAGCTTCCCACTATGTTTTACCCATTCAAAGTCTCTTTATAGAGGCAAAACTACTGCTAACACCATATAATAGTTACTACTAGGAATTACTCAGCAAAAGTAACTATCTATATATCCCGTCAGATTAATTCCCTATGTAAATTCCATCTGGTTAAGGTGCTGTGCTACCTTCCAATCCTTGCCAGGTATTTTATTTGCATTATAAAACACAGCTAAGGTAGAACGCAGTAATAGACAATTATAGTTGTACGGAGATACCTTCAGAACCTCCCCACAGGCAGGTTAGAAGCTTCACAGTAATCCGACAGCTGATCAGTATTTTATATTTGCTGGCAATGCTGAGGACACAACCGGAGTCATAGGCAGTTAACAGTGCTAGATGCTGTACAGACATGAAAGATAGCTGAAAGTAAGCCTCAGTTGTACAAACAAAGCCAGGCTTGGAACTGCTATACAAAAAGCAGAACTTTCTTCAAAATGCTTTACACTCAAATATGTTTTTACAGAGTTTCATATATATTGTGATTTACATGACAGCATTATGCTGCAAGAATGCAAAACTCATATAACAGCACTTTGTTTTCAGTTCCACAGCCACTTCTGTCAGAGATCTGAGAGAACAGAAGGGGTGAGAAGACTGACAGCAGAAGCAGAGAGCTTTTTGCCTTGACACCTTGCCCTGTAACAGACAAGCTGTGGAGGGGAGAGAAGGAGGGGGAAATAAAGTATTGGAGTTGGGAATATCTTACTTGAATAGCCTGTCGTCCTTGCTGAGCATCTGCCAGAAGCTGAATGGTGAGAGTCCTGGAATCCTGTAGGGCATCTTGGAGGTAGATAAAGCTGTGACCCACATGCCGTCCCATGGTACATTCCCGACATATGGGGACAGAACAGGTATCACAGTAGAAATGCAGGACCTAGAGGAAAAAAAAAATCTGTATCACTATCTAATGAGGAATTAAAGAAAAGATAGAGCCAGGATAAAAAAAATAATAATAATAATTCAACTGCTCAACTATAAAGGAGATGGTTAGAGGCAGTAGGAGTAGGCAAAGGCTTCGCAGAGTTTCTCCACAGAGGAAGAGCTATCCTTCCCAGTAAGCTCCCAATCATATTCTAACAGTTAGATGGAAGTGTCATTGTTTTCTCTGCAATACAATACTAGGAAGAGTGTCCACATCAGCTCCTCTTAAGAGCGGAAGCCATCTGCCAACACTTCCAGACTGGAGATGTCATCCATGGTAAGTTTTAGGTGAAGACTTTTCCTGCGTACACAAACACCAGATTCTCTTCAGTGAGTTATTTAACAACACACTAGAGAACTGCAATGCCACAACATCAACCTCTCCAGAAAGAGAGAACAAATTACACATTTTGAGAATGATGCTCTATATTTTCCCAAAATACGCAAACCCTTTACGTTCAGGGCAGTGACAATATTAGGTAAGACTCCCTCCGGCTGCTCTCAACAGCAAAGCAAAACAACTTTGCTATGACATAGTGTTTCTGTGCTACTGTTACTGAAGAGGTGCTTTAGCTGGAATTAGCATGCCCATCAGAACACCTGAATGCTGCCATGAACTGTGGGTAGCCACTAAAACACCATTCCACTCACAAACCACTTGGAAACTCTGTATTCCAATCACAATGGAAATCTCTACACCAAGATGTTAGCCCAGGAAGTTGGATCCATTCATCAGGCATAACTGTTTCCGTTCCACCCAGTAGAGGGAGGTAGCACACAGAAATAGCATCTTCCATGGAAGCGTGTTTCCTTACAGACAGGCAGAAATCAGCTGTTTTGTCTTGAAAAAGGCAAGGAGACTACAACACTTCAGCACAAGAAAGTTCTGTATTCAGAGTCTTGCTCTTAACTTCATACACTATTTCTGTTAAGAGTATAACATTATAAAATCTTAACATTACCATGGAAGAGTCAAAAATTCACTACACAATGGCAAACAAGTTTTCATACTACAAACATTTTTTTCCATCACCAGCTATTTGAAATCTACCTCACAGAAAGATACAAGACAAAACAAGGACTGGACAAGTGTTTGATATGCCTATCTTTTCACAGCTGTCATCCAGCCACTCCCGATTCCAGCTAACAGTTCCCAATATGGTGCATTACATCCCCCTTTCCCTTCTCCAGCAAAAAGAAGGAAGGGGGAGGACAGGACAGGTGATTCCCTCAGATTGCCTGTGCTGCATGAAATGACATTTTAAGCTCCTATAGGCACAACAGCTGAAGTGGTGTATGGATTAATTTTTCAAAGGGGTATGTGTGTGTTTGTGGACACATGTTACACTTCACTAAAACTTTTTTTTTGGAGGAGGAAGTTAATTTTTGCTGCAGGGAAACTGAAATGGACTTATGGTTTACTTCTGTTCAAATACTACACCCTCAAGCAGTGTCTCAGATTGTCTCTTTTTTGAGTAAAAAGCTGCCTTGGCTCTGAAATGCATTATTCAAATGCATCAGCTTTCTCAACTACAGAGTACCTTGTCTTTGCTCTGTGGTTGCCTAAATTTGTACACAATGTTCACTTGCTCATGCAGTTCTGTAATTTTGCTGTTGAAATTACAGGGAATGTTTATTACACATTGCTGAATAACTGAGAAGCTTAGAGAATTAAAACAGAGACAGGGTATCAAGCTAAGTCATATGAATCCGATATACTTTAAAAACATACACCAGGGATTTGGGGCCTCAATCAAGCAGAGCAGCTGAAAGGGAAGTGGTGGCCATATGAACAGAAATCCAGAAGCAAGTTAAATCTGTTACTAGTTCTTCATAACAGTCAATGTCAGAAGAAAAAGCTCAGCAAAAGAGTACAGATCAGTCCCATCACTCAGATACTCCTGCTCCAAAGTAACAGCATCCAGTGGTCAAGAGACATCAAGCCATTCAAACCAAAGATAAAATTAAGCTGTTCAGTTGTCTCTTGCCACCCACCAAAACACGGTGGAAAACGTCACTCCTGAATTTAGAATGAGAGACAAGAGCCGTATCTCATCTCATACATAGGACATGGCAGGGGGAAGTCTGGGGTAAATACTACAGAGCCACTGATAATGCCTCATATTTGTTTCCTAGTAAACAAGATGAAGACGGCCTAGGTTTAAAGCTGAGAGCAGAAGAAATAACAGGCTCGAGCAAAAAGTAGACGGTGACGGACTGATCTCCAGCGTTACACCACCATTTAACAGTTCCCTTCAATACACACAGGAGAAAGCCCAAATTTATAATCCCTCCTGCTCTCAGCAGGGAAGGGAACTAGCCACCAGAAGAGAACTGCAAGAGTTGGGATGGCTTCAGGATGAACTAGGAAACCCTCAGAAGCTCCTTTCTGAAAACAAAGACAATGGAAATCCCGAACTTGGCAGCTCTCCTCCTGTGGTCAAGCCAGTCGGGCTAATGGAGCTCGGAGCACGGCACCCAGCTTGCCCGTGCTTGCAGCTACAACCAGGCATTTATTGTTAAACTCAAGCCTGCTCACATCCCAGTCCCTAGGTCACGGCCACAAAGGTCATGTACTGCTAGATTAAGTTTCTACTCTCATTTCTAAGTAGAAGGGGGAGAGAAAATAAGCCAAATCCACTCCCAAAAAGCAACTCCTTGCAAAAAAAAAAAATTAACAATATAAATATGACAATGCATGAGTGTGTTCTCACTTCAGATTTGATCCACTTGTGTACGTAAAAGGTTGGCAGAACCTCCCCCATTCTTCCAATTTCAGCAACATGAAAAAGGCCATTCCACATTTCAGTCATGTTTTTAATATGGCAAAATCCTGCAGCTCCTTCTACACACATTATACAACAAATAACATGGCTGGTCTTGAAATATGGATGGGCAGAGGTAGTGGGAAGGAAGGTAACAGTAATACAAAAGCTTCCATAACAGAACAGCTTATGATGCTCAGCTAAAAAGCAAATGAAACAAAACCAAACTGAAACAATAAGGAAAAAAAAAAAAACAACCACAGAAAGAAACCCACAAAACCTCTCCAAAAAACTCATACACACCAATAACCAACACCAACCTGATCAAAAAAAAAAGAAAGAAAAACCCACAACCCTCCCCATAAAGCAAAACAAAAAACACAAAAGAAAACCACACAACAATAAAACAACAAAAAAAATCCCGCAATCCACACCAACCAGCTCTCCCCCAATACCTCCCCTCCAAAACCAGTACTTAAAGTTTGAAACCTTCCCTCCCTCCATCTTATCTGGTCAGAGATGATACAGTCCAAAAAAATGTCCCTGTTAATTTCACTATTTTCCTAAATGTAGGAAAAACTGTTTTATAAGCAGAAGTCTTCAAACACGCTGATTTTTGCAAAAACACACAATGTTCTGACAGCAGCAGGGAAAGATAGAAACAGAAAGGAAACACGGATAGATTTCTCCTTTCAAAGAAATTCAGAGTTGTGTAAATTGCATTTAATGAATTGTTTCCTTCTGTAGTAATTATTAAGTAATTAAGTAAAAATACAATTGTTCTAAGACAAAAACTGGTGCCTTTCCTCTGTCCATTTTGGCAACTATTTCTAGTAAGGGAAAAAAGATTAATAAGCAAGTTTAGTAGATTGCTCTTTTTAAACTGCTTTACGCTACGTTAGTTAGTATTTTAGAATTTCCACCAAAATTAAATAAGAAGTCAGAAAGAAAGAGGGGAATAGTTTGAGAGATAGTTAAGAGTGATTTATTTTAAAATAAATCAGCTATGGGTTGATTATTTCCCAAACAGGAAATATTTCCTGAATTGGTGGCATACAATTTTAGACACAAAACAATAAAGGGAGCCCACTTCAATTTAAACAGAATCAGTGAACCATATTACAGGGCTATTCATCTTTTACAGCCACAGCAGCCCAAGAAATACAACAGCAAGGCCATAAATGTGATTGCTTCAGGAAAGGCTGTACAGTGCACCGTAAAAACATTTTACAACGGCAGGAATTCCTGGGTGTCGCTCTCCCCATTTTTTGGTCCATCTGCTTTCAAAGGGGGCAGGGGGGGATGGGTGGAGATGTTGTTAAACGTCCCCTGGGACTGCACAGCAATCAATCATCATCTGATGAATGGCCACTAAAGTTAAACCCTGACCCCACTCCACAATTCCCACACCAGCCCTCCTCCTCCTCGCCGCTGACCA
>NW_009734963.1:25304-36697 GCF_000703405.1 Apaloderma vittatum | reverse complement strand
CTTCCAAAATTTCCCAAATACCAAGCCCAGACAAAAGCGGTGGAATGCAGCAGGCACCACGGCAGAGGAGAATTCAGCGCAAACAGCATCTGAGGAGGCTTAGCCTTAACCTGGGTTTAAATAAATAGGTTTTCGGCAAAACTCACAGCACCCTTCTCCCAGCTTGCAAACACTCGCTTTTTCTCTCATTTCAGAGCACATTTAGGAGTGGACACGCGCGCCGTTGTCAATAAAGCACGTGCAATCTAGCCACATTTAAACATTCGTTTTGCCATGACATTTCAGCATCTTGCAATGATTTTATCTAAATCTACAGCACTAAGAACTCATGCAAGGCAGCAACGCATAAGGTTGCATTATTTTAAAATGCAAGCCTTGTGCTTTAAAACCTGTAATCTTAACCAACAACAAAAATCTACAGACAAAACAGTAGTCTTTTGGTTTCTACTTTTGGAAAAGTTTCAGCATGGCATTTTTAACTTAACTTACTTTGCGTTTACGACCAAAAAAAGGCCATGCTTAACATAGTCAGCCTAAAGTTTTCCATTACTAAAGGTGTTTTATTATCTAGTTCCCTTGACAATAACTCAAACACCAGTGGCTTTGTTAGGTAGTGTACAAGGCTTAAGGACTATGAATTTAGTATAAACTAATTTTCCAATGAATTTTGGTCCTTCTCCCTCAGCACTGTGTTGTGCGGTTTTTTTGCCCTCCCTGAATTGGAGAAAAAGATTCTTCCCTGTATCATGTATGCAATTACTAAAAAAATAAAATAAAAAAAAAATAAAGAAAAAGGGGGGCCATACAAATACACCACCCAAGACAACTGGTTCAGAAATTTGCTGCAGATAACTGTTTCAAGTTTAAGTGGAAAGAGGCAATATCTTTACTCTGTATGAATTTGCTTCTTAGTTCCCATTTTAATAGCAATTTGTGACAATTAACTTGCTTCATATCATAATCAGAGTAGCATTTCAGGAACCTTAACTTCTGCACTTGTAACTCTCAAAATTTAAATATAAAGACCACAGATAGGAGCAAGCCATGTGATACCCATCAGAACTACAGGCTATTTCCCAGTATACCCGAAACATTTTCCTTTCAGGAGATACTTAAAAACTTCATATTTGTGTGTTAACGATCAAATTACTCTTAGAATCTGTACTTTGACTAAATGATCTGGCGTAGAAGAGACTGGCTGAACACCAATTCTCCTTGCTGCATCCAGTGGTAATGGGAAACAGTGCACCAAGAACAGAAGGTCTCCACACCAGACAAAAGAGTGAATTCTCAAATTGAGGTCAATGTTCTAACAATACAATTTGGAAAAGAACACAGACATCTCACAGAGCATTACAGTCCTATACTACATAGGGTGTTCATCATGCACAGAAAGTTGTACAAAGTGAGATTAGTGAAACTAGTTCGCTATTTACCTTCCTCTGACACTTAGATGAACAGAGATGAGGTTTGGTTCATTTGTAAGTTCGTCAAGTGCAAGAGAATCATTTGACTCTTCTGTTAAACTCAGCTGGATTTCCTTACCCTACCTAGAATAATAAACACTCAGCTAGCAGATTACTTTAAGACACCAATTTGTTTGTAGGAAATAAAGCTGTAATTCCGCATGGACTTTTTCAGCACTAGTGTTAATATCTTTCCTTCCCCAGATGCTCCAACGGGTTCTGTTACTTGCTCCCGTTTCTCAGCCACACAAGTATTTCTTGGCCAGGCACAGGAGGTGGAAGACTAGTCACTAGTAAAACCCTCAGTCTAAGCCACACACAGCTCAGGGCTGTCATTTAATTCCACAATTAAAGTGACAGCCACTCTACAAGGAAGCTCTATACTTTCTCCACTCATCCTTTCTCCCCATCTCCTCTTCACTACTCCTTCAGTCTCAGTGAAAAGATTTGGGTATCTTTACTAGAAACTGAAAATTAATTCTTGAATAAGCTATTTTCTGACCCTAAGATCAGAATAGCAGTAGGGTCAGCACAGGAGAGGAGGAAAAACCTGCAACTAAGAATATGGAGACACCTGGTGACAACTATCTATTAAATACCAGCTGAGCTGCAGTACTGTGCTGCACAGTTCAGCTCTGGTACTTTGCCAGCCTCACAGCTGAAAATCAGTGTAAATCTTCTCTTTGATAGGATTCGTCTCAAGTTCTAACTGGAAGAACAGCATCTAACCTGAGCTGAGTCCCATAAGTCAAAGAGGCTTTAAACAAAACAGATTACCATATTCTTTAAATTATTTGCATTTACCTTCTTTAAGCCTGCTATGGTGTCACTAAGCTAGTAAAAATCAGCTCTGTATTTTATAAGAAAGATGGGGGACAGACTTCTTTGTAGGGCCTGCAGTGACAGTCCAAGCAGAATGATTTTAAACTAGAGGGTAGATTCACTCTCAGTATAAAGAAGAGATTTTTTTTTTTTTTATTATGAGGGTGGTGAAACAGTGGAAGAACAGGTTGTCCAGAGAGCTTGTAGATACCCCACCCCTGGAAATATCTAAGGTCAGGCTGGTCAGAGCAATCCGATCTAGTTGAAGATGTCCCTGCTCAGTTCAGGGAAGATGGACTAGATGACCTTCTAAGGTGTCTTCTATGATTCCATATTTTAGAGACGAGTGATGTGACAACACAGGGTCAGTCAAGTTATCTAGGCTAAAAGCGAGGTTTTATTACAGGAAATATCTGCTGGCTCCAGCATACTACAAAATTGCATCCTCTGTGTTCTGAATCAAAGCCTTATAAATAGGACTTCATGGGGACTCTAGCACCCAGGCACTCACCCGGAACTGCAGCATCCCAAGTATTTCTCTCAGCAGCACTTCTATGAGCTACAGAACCCCCTCATCCACTCTCAACATGGAGGGAGCACTACACCACTCACCTGGACTTTGCTCATCTAATCAGCTAGTTTTCTATAAACTCTCAGGCACAAGGTAACTTGGCCAGCTGATCTAAACGTACTACCTCAGACATTCCAGTTACTGATGGACTGGAAAGAATATCTTGCATCCACCTTAATTTTTCCTAGAGTAAGGATAAGCAAGGCTTAACATTAATGTTAATACTGAGGTTGCACAGGTATGATTATCCCACAGTGGGCTATCTTTTAAGTACTACTTTCTTTACAGGGCATCTACATTCCACACTTTTCTTTGGGCTAAGGAAAAACTGTATTCTTTCGTAAAGCTCGCAACATCTGCTTCAGCCCTAAAGCAGGTAAAGTAGCCAGTCTATGGAAAGATACAATAGTATCAGTAGCTAGTAGATTACTCAGCTAGTGAGAAGTCAGCTCTTTTATAGATTTCAATAGGGGAGATCAGCCTGTGCTTCAATGTGCAACTCATTAGCTGTTTAAATGCAGCTTCTGTGCCAAATCTACTCCACACGAGTAGCAGCAGGGTGGTCTTGGCACAGGGGACAGTGGGTGGATCTAAATATTCAACAGTTCAAGCAAGCAAGTTAATAGCCTGCTGTGGAAGCAGACATTTGAGTGGGTCAGGACCCAGTTCTACTTTCCAGCCCATCTGTCCAAGTCACTCCTGTAAGTCCTTGCAAATCCTTCACACAACCTCCCTGACTCTTCAGCTTTCTGAAAGCTGGACTGTCTTAAAGTTCTCTGCCAAAGCTTGCCCATGATTTCAGCCATGCTGTAAATAGTAACGTGTTGACAACTGCTTTGCTCTTGCGCGTGGTGTTTTGTCTCTTGGAGAAAACCAACAAAACTTCAATACCACTATCTAACACATTTTCCCTCTTTCTGCACAGCTCAGCGTTCCAGCTTTTGAATTTTTTTCTTTCCATGCACAGGAAGGGTTAGGAGTCAGGGTACACTCAAGGCTCCCATGTCCTGCTCTGTGATTAGTATCAGTATAGGTCTCACCTCTCAGAATCTACTTTCCTCAACTCTGTGCTGTTCTTACAGCACTGCAGAACATTGTCCCTCCATTACGGTCCTTGAAAACTGTTGACCTTCATGTGGAAAGGTGACAGCAAGGATGCTATCATACGCCTTGTGAGCACACGTAGTAGAAAATGGTTTTGTCTCTGATATAAAGAGACAAACCTTACTCTTTCTGATTTGATGGGGGAAGGGAGTGGGAAGAGCAACAACCCTCAAGTTACCAGACATCACTCAAGGGCCAGCTAGTCCACATGCCAAAGACAAGCCAGTTGTGAAAGATCTTAAGCAGATGGGGGGTGTGCAGTTTGCCAGAGAGGTTTCCGATCCCAGCACAAACAGCTCTTTTGTAGGATTAATTTTCTTATAAAGCTAGTCTGTAGTCAAGCCACCACTACCTAAGAAAGCTTACTTTGGTGCAACAGATTGCCATTAATATTTTTAGAGGGCTTCTTTGAGAGGTCAGAAAGCCTATCAAGCTAGACATCTTAAATTCATAATGCTTAATTGTTAGGGGAAAACTGAGCAAGTATGAGGAGAAAGAACACATTTATCCAGAGGAACAGTAGCTCTACCTATTTTAGCTTTGTGATAGGTTCTACTCCATTTCTTTTGGTTTATGTGGTTGGTGGGGTTTTGCATTTTATTTTTTTCTTTAAGCAGTACAGAAAACTATTCTTTAGAATATGAGTCTGTGCTTTTACGTTCACACAGTGTAGTGCCTTAATTACATCACCTAGTATTTAGTTTTTATGTGAAAAAAGACTGAAAGTACATATTTGAAAACTCCTACAGTTGAATCATCCCATGAATTTAATCTGTATCTCAAACTGCAATAGCTAGAGAATACTAAAAAATTAAGTACTAGAAAACTAAGCAATTATGAATTCTGAGCCCACTTTGCAACTTCATTGTCTAGTTGTTCCCTCTTCTTATGCAGCCTTACTGACAGTAACGGGGGAGAGCGTAAGAACCCATAGTCAAAACAACTAGCAGAGAACAGTGAACAGTGCTCAAAAAGTAATAAATTTCAGATAAAACTATTTTTATATAGAAGTACCATTAATATAAAATCATGCTCCTCAGCTCAAGAGAGACAGGGAACTGCTTGAGAGAGTCCAGCGCAGAGCCACAGAGATGATGAAGGGAGTGGAACATCTCCCTTATGAGGAAAGGCTGAAGGAGCTGGGTCTCTTTAGGTTAGAGGAGGCTGAGGAGTGACCTCATAAATGTTTATAAATATGTCAAGGGGGAGTGTCAGGAGGACGGTGCCAGGCTCTTTTCAGTGATGTCCAATGACAGGACAAGGGGCAATGGGTACAAGTTGGAGCTTAGGAGGTTCCACAAAAACAGTAGAAAAAGTTTTTTCACTGTGAGGGTGACAGAGCCCCGGCACAGGCTGCCCAGGGAGGTTGTGGAGTCTCCTTCTCTGGAGACATTCAAAACCCACCTGGACATGTTCCTGTGTGACCTACTCTGGGTGATCCTGCTCTGGCAGGGGGGTTGGACTAGATGATCTTTTGGAGGTCCCTTCCAACCCTTGACATTCTGTGATTCTGTGAAAAGTATGAGGTAGCTTAACATCCTTAAAAATTCCATCTTCAAGTGCACACTCTATTTGGAGGAGGTTCGTCTCTGTACCATGTGTTTAAAATCATTTTAATAACATTACATTATCTCTATAGAACTTTTAAAAAAGCCCACCTCCTTGTATCATTTGGTTTTTTTTTTTTTAAAAAAGGAGGATTTCTGTTGGGTTGATGGAAGAAAATATATAAAAACTTTGATAATAACAAATCTCAAGGCCCTGTTTACAGAGGGGGTTGTTAACATACATTTAGCAAAATGAGGCAATTCAGGTATCTAATACCACCACTACTAGACTCCAGAAATTCCAGTTTGAAGAACAGTCTGGTAGGCAAGATCAGTTCACATACTTGTACAAGATACTGTCCCTTCCCACATTTCCACTATCAGCTCTTTAACAGATTTACCTACTATTATGCAAGCTGGTATGAATACAGACATATCAATTACTGAAGAGATTAAGCAGTTTGCAATGACTCCTTGTGGCAAGACTTAAAACTCTTATATACACAAAATATGAAATACCTCCATCAGTTTAAATTTAGAAGCATAGTGACCCTATGGCAGGTTATACTATGTGGGGTAAACCCAAGTAACAGTAGCAGAAATATATGCATTAGGGCATAAGCTGATCACCTGGGTTATTATAGGAAGGAATTCCTTCCTCAAATGCATTTTCTTGGTGGGAAACTGCCCAGCTGGCCAAGCATGTGAGGCAGACAGGAGGGGGAAGAAAGTGTCATCCTTCTTTTCCCCTCCCACTGCTCCAGCGTTAGGCAGCCTGAGGGTCTGATGGGAAGAGCACAGCTCTGCTGCTCCTCCTGCCTTGCACCTTCTCTGTCTTCAGAGGAAAACTGCAACAAGAACAGCCATGGTACTGAACTCCCCAGCAGGAGCTGTTAATTTTTTTATTTTTTTTGTAACCTTCTTTAATTGTGAAACAATCCATGCCTATTAAACAAGTCCAGTTACCACTAGTGCCATATGCACTTCAAACTCAGGTCAAAGTGAATATGGCGAACTATAGCCTTTTATTAGGAAATACAGGCAAGACTCTTGTCTGGGAAAACTGACATATAAACCCATTCCAAGTGTTTTATACTGCAATGTTTTTAGTTACTGCTTATGTGGAACAGGTTTTGCGGGAAGCACAAAGGCTGCACTGAATGGGCCCCACTCTGCTCTTTGCTTTCCCTGCTTTTGTCCCAAACGCTATTCCAACAGCGACTACATACCCACATTCCAAGTCCTTACCGAATAAGGCCTTTGAAGGAACTTATCTCCACCACAACCCAAAAATGGCTAACGTGAACATTTGGAAGGTATCTTTTAAAAAATTATTCAAACTCTCCCTCTACACCGTCATCCTCAAATGCCACACACTAAAAATATGCACATGTAAAATTTTTACTAGCTTAAGTACACATGTTTCAGGGCAGGAAGAAAAAAAAAACCTACAACATGTTGAGGTTTCAGTTGGGATTCCTCATAAAAGAGGAATCTTAATTAACCAAAAACAAAATTGGAGTGCATTGACAAGAAAGGACAAAAAAAATGTTGTTAGAGCCAGACCCAAGCAGTAGTTTCTACATGCATATTATATGCATACTGTATCAGGGTTCCTCAGCTAAGACCATCAAAACATACCATCCACATCAAAAATAATCATTATCTGCTCCCAGCATAGGACTTGGCACATAGACCAGAATATCTCATTCAGAGAAACAATGTTGTACTTGAGGACCAAAGCTTTGGGGCTTGTAGTAGAATGCCAGACCAAATTTCTCAGGTTAATACGCTGAGTTATTGTTACAATTCCTCTTAATTTGAAGGAGGATTATACAATCACGTTTTATGAAAGACTCCTCGTGAAAGCGTTATCCTACAGGTGCCAGTGCACTATTGCTTCCAACTGAACTCTAGTATTTAATGTTTGTTTTGGAAGACCTAGCTGTCTTAACAGCCACAGGGCATTTCAATAATCATATAACAAACACTACTGCAGGTTACTCTTTAATCCCCTGCGAGTGAATGAGTAAATTCTTGTCCATCTATCATATAGTGACATTCTTCTGCAGTTACTGCCAAAAAAGTACTGTAAATCATAGAAGAAAAAAATCTAAGAATAAGGATCACTTCCAGGAAGTCAGAAGTGTTTACACAGAGTATTTTTTTTCTCTATCACTATAGAACAGTAAGAACAAGAGACAAGCATTTGTTTACAAGCCATTACTGCAAAATGAGTGACATTTTTATTTCTATCTGAAGATTTAAGACAAGTTCTGATGGACAATTTAAGTATATCTAGCTGTTCGCCTCTACAGCCACAGATCAAAAAGCAAGACCTCCAAAGTTTCAGAACTCTAAATTAATCACTTACCTGCCTCTCACTTATTTCCAAAAAGGGAGAAATACAGGTACAAGCATGTTTAAAGCCTATGTTCCCTTCTCAACAAAGCAGCCTTTGTTATTATTTGCTTCCCCTCCCCCAAAAAAAAATTATGACAGAAAGGCAGAAAGTAAGCGTTGCACTCTTCCTCATCGAGAGGACTTAAGATTGCTTTCCTTTTCAATTTGAGAGAGGAGGGAGGAGGTAAGCTCACAGGGTGAATATTCAGTTAAGTGAAAAAACTAAAGCAGAGTAGAATTGCTGCTCCTTCAGACTGTAGGGTAGATTTGAGGTACTTAAAGACAATGAATGAATAAGAAACACTAATAACTGCCCTTTGTCAGTGTGCCATAGACACCACCACCCAGCAAGGACAATCCTCCATCCCAATCAAGGTTTAAGTTATAAACACTACACACGCTATTTTATCCCATCCCGTTGGGCAAATACGGTGTGTGTGCTCATACAGCCACCAAATAAGAGTATTACAGTTTTGGTCTACCCAAACTATCCTGGGGTGATGCCACCCTGACACAGTCCAGAGACATACTTCAGGGACCTTCTCAGAATTTGGAAGAACTTTTAAGATTCAAACATTTTAAAAATTCAGTGCAAGCACCAGCCTTTTCAATAGCAGCATCAACCATTACACACCTTGCCCCATTCATGAAAATAGTCTTACTATCAAAAAAGTTATTTTTGTGTAAGATCTGCACTGTCTTGTTATATGACACAATTCTAAGGAAGGGAACATTCTTACAGTGAAAGCATATGAGAATGCACCATTAACATGAACATCAAAAATAGCTATTTCTGAGACTCACTACAGTTTCAGTACACTAAGTCACCAAAAGGCCAGGTTTACACAAGGTATGATTTTCACTGTCCCCAAAAGAGAAAGCAAGGAGGCAAGGCAGAAGAAATTTTATCTCTGCACTGAGTAGAAAGCTTTTATGAACACTCTTGTGTACACAACAAGCACTGCATGTTAATCCATGATTATTAATTTTATGTATTGCCAAACTAGTCCTACATGTCCTCTGCCTCTGAGAAGTCTGAGGTCATAGATTAGATTTATTCTCTCTAAAAGAAAAAAAAAAAAAAAAAAAAAACAACACATCTGCAATCCAGGCAGTAGAACAAAACATGCTTAACCAGATTTCCAAGCACAAGACAATTAACCTATTGAGTAGAAAGTCTTTAGACCAAGCACATAAGGAAGCTACACTGCATGCCTCTAGAATATTCTTACGTAGTGGTTTTGTAGTGTTTTCAAGTACAGGAACTCCCAAAGACAATCATGTCAAATTAAAGAGGAAGGCCAGGCTTTTGGACAGTGTTGTCTCATGCACTTCCCTTGGCAATGGCGTGCAGTGCTAAGTAAGTACTCTGCTGTTCCCCTAAGTAAGTTTAGCTCAGTCTATGACAGTGTAATATGACCAAGAGTCCATGGGAGAATTAAAGCTCCAAGTTAACACAATGAGGATTTCAGGAAAAGCTGAGTCTGTATCTTTGGCCTCTACAAAAAGGTCAGCTTGCTGCACACCACATAGCCCCTTCGCTATCAAAGTAACAGCAGCTTTAAGAGCCACACACAGGCAAGTACCTCTGGTAGCTTACTACCAAGGCAGACCAGACCTACTGCATCAGGAACATCGTTTCCTGTAACGCTGCTTTCAAGTAATAACCAGACCCACTGATTCACTTAAGTTTTAATGAGATTACAGCTTGAGGTGATTTGACTGGAGACCATAAAAGTTTTAGGAGCCCATCTGCTCTGCAAAACTAACCTCTCTCTCGCACAAAAGCTCGGGTATGAGCTGACCCTTCAGAGCTGCAGGGTAGTTCAGGCAGGAATCAAGTCCAATTGGCACTTGTGATGGGCAGCCAGATCAGACAAAACATGAGATTTGCACTTTCAGGCAAAGAGGAGTTTCCATATGCATCAGTACTCAAGGGGGAGTTTCCATATGCATAAGTACTCAAGGGGAATCTTTCCAAGCAATCAACGGTCTTTTCATGAAGAAAAGGCTACTCACCTTAGGGTGCCTTCCTCACCATTATCGCACCATTAATGGTAAATTCAAACTGAATTGGCAATGGTTGCAAAATTACCGGTATTGCAAAACCCTAATGTAGCGTTCACCTTGTATGAACACCAAAAATCCATGCCAAAGTACTCCTGATGAATTGATTAAATGTTGCAGTGCTTTTTTTAAAAAAAAAAAAAAAAAAGAAAGAAAGAAAAAGGAAAAAAAAGTGTAAGTCACTACCGGTTCCTATTTTACTTTACACTTGCCCCCATCAAGAGCAGGCACATGTATTTTTAAGAACCAAATGTTTGTTTTTGAGATGTTTCCCAGTATCAGACCAAACTGACTCTTCTTTCAAATATTAAAAAAATACTTAGATGTGGAGAGACTGAGGACAGAATGGCAAAGAGCTACTGGTTCTACTCTTTTACTTTTTTTACAGATCTGTAAAAAAAAGCAGCATTTCAACAAGACTGCCATTAAAATACTTTAAGACTAAATGTAAACGCTGGACAAATATCCACACTTTGTTTCTCTAAATATGATCTTGTTAGCTGTAGAAGAGAGTCTCACTGGAAAGTTGCATTTTGTAGCAGAAAATTTAGTTTCTGTTATTCTTCTTTCTCCCTTGTAGGCCAAGATGTTTTGTTGTTTTGTTCTCACTTTGGAAACAGGCCTCAATATGCAAGTTACATCTGGAAACAGACAACAGCCAACTGCCCTGCAGTATTGGAAAATTAAAACATTGGGTCAGACTCAAACGGACTAGGAAGCCAAAGGTCAAAGCAGCATTAAATCATTAGTTTCCCAGCTGCCACCAAGGCATGGAGTTGACCTTTGATTTTGTAAGAAGTGGCCCAAGCAATTTTCTGGTGGCAATATGGGCAATCTGGCACAGTGGAATATTATCCTTGAAAGGAGTGGGTGGGAGGGAAGGAGGAGCTTAAGGGCTTGCAGGCAAAGATTAAACTAACTAACTCTTTAATAATCTCTCCAAGACCAAATTTGCAACTGTGAAGCCGTAAGTGCAAACAATTAACATGAAATCAAACTTTAAAGCAAAGATACTCAAGCGTTTGAATCACTGAAGTATCTTTTATGCACCTAGCGGGAAGAATAAGCAGAATTTAGGAACATAATTAATGCACTTTAGAGGATACTAGAATATTCTATTTTTTTTCCTGGAATGACTTAAGTTTTCAGGAGTTACAGCTGAAAAGCAGTTTACTTAGTTGCCTCTTTTTAAAACAAAACATCTGAGAGACACATCATGCTTCTTCATACTGAGGACCAGAACACTGCATTTAGTCTATCTGTATCCTATTAACAACCACTTCTTTTTTTCTAACATAGCTGAGGTAGCAAAAGACAGAAAGCAAAGAGTTTATTCTGTCTTTCTCTAGCCCCCATGATCTTAAATTTCATCTACTACTACCCTTTGGCAATACTTCCCAACTAGTCCTTATA
>NW_009734963.1:0-25273 GCF_000703405.1 Apaloderma vittatum | reverse complement strand
TGAACGCTTGTGATATATGTGCCCAGTTCTGGTCTGGCTGCTTTCGAGTTCCTAGAAAGGGGTTGGTTTTACTGCCGCTTGGCCAAGAGCAGCACAGGTATCAAAGTCGCTTCTGACGCATACACGAGGAGCACGTCTGATCCTCCATTAGCACCCAAGCACGTGCACATACATGCAAAACCAGTTTGCATGCAATCAGCTGTGATGAGATTTCTATACGTATTTAAGACATCTCTACACATTTTTTTAAGCCATTTCCTTACTCTAACAGGGTCGCCCAGCCCACACTTTAATACAAGGGGCGAGGGAAAAAAAAGACCCCACAAAAAAAGTAAAGGTACTGCTTTCCTTTGTGTTTTATGGAGCAGCTAGCTGCTCAAAGGTGGCACAAAGAGCCACCCTATGCCCCAGTGTTCCAGAAGTAGTTACTACTGCTCTCCACACAAGAAACTTAAGACTAAAAGACACAGCAGCAATTTGGGGACAGTCATATTCACAACTCCTAACAAGGAGGCAGGTGGGAAGAAGAATAGCAGTATTTTCAGAAAACTGTAATTAGGCATTAATGATTTGAGTAAAAATACATCTCTTTGCTGCCAGCCTCCAGGATGTGTTTGGGTTTTTTTAACTGCAATCAGTGTTTTCACTGGTAAGGTGAAAAGCACCACCCTTAAATACTTTAATGAATAACCAGCAGAACCACCTCTCTTTCCACACCCATTTTTTTCTAGGAAACATTTAAGATTACACAGCCAATATAAACATAACACATTCTGAATGTACAAACTGTTGTTACATACAGGTCACAGAGCTAACCACAAGAAGCAAGACGTCTTTCTCCAAAGAGCCTAATGTTGTAATGTTTGAACCAGTGAAAGCATATTAAAGACTGCTTTAATAACAAATACACTAAACCAGAAAACCAACAAACACACATTGGTAATTTCTTAAGAGGAAGCAACTTCAAAGTTCATCCAGTTGGCAAACTGAGAGAGATTGAAATGGGCAGCTGATCTTAACCCTTTCTGCAGATACCCAATTCAGGTAGCATTTTAAGGAGCAAAACAAGTAACCAGAAGCATTCTATTACAGAGACCTAGAGGACACATGCCTCTTCATCAAGACTTGTCAGAGAGATTTTTCTTATTTAAAAAAAAAAAAAAAAAAATCAAAACTCCCAGAATGTTAATCAAGGAAAAAAAAATCAGTTTATTCACATTAGCACAAACTCAAATTCCCTACTGAGATACCACACAAGTGTTACCTTTACTTCCATGCAGCTGCACATGCCCACTGGTTTCCTAGGTAGAGGACAGGTTCTACCACTGCAACTTTCCCTCCAAGAGAGAGGACAAAGCTTGCATCAAGTCTGTAAGCTACAGCTTGAGTTAACTCTTATGGTTATTGCTGCACTACCTTCCACAGTCCTGAGGAGCATAAGATGTACAAAGGTAAAAAACACACCTTCCTAAAAAGCTATTCCTCATATTTCTAGTTCAAAGGAAAAAAAAAAAATAGTTCTCGAAAAGGTCAATCATCAAATGACACTGGTTTCAGATAGGATAAGGCAGCTATTTCTGGAATTGGATACTACACTAGCACAGCTTCTGCCACAAAAAACCCTTATGAAATCCAGCTACTTGGATACCTTCTTTCCTGAAAAGATGCTTCTGTCTATTGCTTGAGCTAGAAATGAAGACCAAATTATGCCCTAGAGCTCTTCAGGGGTTCAGGTATACCCCTCTGAACCATAACCAGCAGCCAAATGCCATTCCAGCACTACAGGTAGTCACCCGCTCCTCAAAAGAACATGGCATGAGGAATCATCCGTGGGAATAACTAGCCCCGAATCTTGCCTCAATCCTATTCTAGCTGCCACATGAAACTGAAAATATATTCTCTCTTGTATTAGAAAAAGGCATTTTTCATAAGACCTCCATTCTCATATCTGGAAATGGACTAGAGCCAGGACTTTTGACTTTTGAGTTTATAGTAGAAGAAACACACCCTAAAACTTGAAACCACTGACAAGAAACTCTTAAGAGAATCCCTAATGTAATGATTTTTGCAAGTATGCAGTCCCAATTACGAAAACAATCCCATGTATGCTCACACAGCTAAACTTCTAGAAATCATAGGTTCACAGGACATTTTCAGCTGGAAGAGACCTTCAAGATAATCAAGTCCAACCTTTTTCTTAGCCCTATCAACACCACTACTTCATGTCCCTCAGCACAACATCTACCTGTCTCTTAAACACTTCCAGGGACAGTAACTCAACCACCTTCCTGGGCAGCCTGTTCCAATGCCTGACAACCCTTTCAGTAAAGAAATTCTTCCTAATATCCAACCTGAATCTCCCCTGGTGCAACTTAAGGGCACTTCCCCTTGTCCTATCACTCGCCACTAGGGAGAACAGACTAACCCTCGCCTCACTACAAACTCCTTTCAGGGAGTTGTAGAGAGCAAGAAGGTCTCTCCTCGGTCTCCTCTTCTCCAGGCTAAATAAGTCAATAGGGTTGTTTTTTTTTTAATTGAATGGGGCAGTAACTGCCAAGAGAGTCCATCGAGACAACACATGAAAAGGGCAAGAGCGTTATGCAACTATCCCCCTCTACGCTCCAGCTGAGGGGGCCCATTTGATATCACCCAATGACAACAAGTAGCTTGTAGCATTCTACAGTGAAGGTCAGGGATAAGGAAGACAGATCTTCAGGAGTCAGATCAGGGGAAATCAAGAGGCCCCCTTCTGGGACCACACATTCCTCCTCATCTTAGTTACTGTGCCTCTTATCACTAGAGCCAGATGCTGAGGGAGCTGGTGGAAAGCACAACAGCCAGCAACCGAAGCCAGGGACAATAGCCTGGATGTTCGGGTGTGGTGGCCAACAGCAGCTAAACACAATCACTTAACGCAAAGACTTGGCCATGGCTGAAAGCATCTCTGTCCCACAGCACCTTTCTGAGAGGAGAAGCAGGCAAGATGTTTCCCCTTGCCTAGCCTGAGATTTCCTGTGCATAGTGCCACAGCTACTGGCCAGAACCATCCCTCAGTGCAGGTGGTGATGTCTTTTACTTTGTCTATTAACAAGTAGGCAACTGTTCTTCCACAAGAGAAGCAGTCCATCTCCTCAGAGATGTTGTGAAAGGCCTTCTTGCCTCCAAATCCTTTGTTAAGCACATGAAGTAACAAAAGGTTGGTTTGTGATGTGGTCTTTTGGCTTGGTCCTAGCACATTGCTCTGGAGAAGGGAGAAGCCATTACTGGCTGCGATAGTTTTTTTACTGGGAAGATGATCCTATAACCCTAACGCAGGGCAGGAAACAAAGGAAGTTGGAGATTCCTCCAAAACCAGTAGTTAACAACAGCTAATAACCTCCATGGTTTCAAGAACAAAGGACTACTGCATCTCAGAGCTTAGTGGACGGGCTTTTTAGCCAGGCTCTCTCAATCCATGGGACTATGAGCTTCACTAGAGGCAGAGCAGAGCTTCCAATCTGTTTGCTTTTGATAGGAAAGCCACATCCAGCCACTTCCCAGCTCCTGGTCTACTCCTAGCTTTGTAATTTCTGTATTCAGAAACACATGTTCAGGTCTGTGCTTTCTCAGTCACATGGCTCAGCCCCCTTTGGAACCATTCTGAGCCTGAACTGAGGAGCACTAAGTGCTCCTGGGAACAGGTATGGAAATTCCTCTGATCCGACCAAGGCCATGAACCTAGAACAGTGTACCAGACAGCATCGCTCCCTTCAGAGATACAAAGCAGGTTAAGTGATTTATTTACAGGGGATGTTAAGTTTCTGTCCTGCTTGGAGAAAAGCAAGAGCCAAGAGTGGAAGACTACCTCTGACATGCAGCATCACAGAAAGCAGTTCTATGAGAAGAAGAAATAGACCTCTGCTTTTTTTAATTCCACTAATTTTTTTCAACTTCACTCTCTCCACTGGAGCTGCCATTAACACCTCAGAAGAGGAAGTACAAGCTGCAACAGACTTCTCAAAAGCCAGATCATGCTTGGACACAGAAATGTCAAGTCTAGAGAGGTCTGCTCCTGGGAAGTTTGGTTCAACTGCCAGCTACAGGCAGTAGGGAACACAGGGACCTGTGGGTGATTTAAACAGAACAAGTATTCTTTTCTGCTACTGATACAATCTGGGACTGGCTGGCAGCAGACCCTTGTACCTTAAAGTCAACAGCTCCCTTAAAGGCATAACAAAGATGTTGTCAGTAAAAACAAACATGAATTTTTCTGTCTTAGGAGGTACCTTGTATGATCTCACAATTACCTTCCTCTGCTGACACAAGATAGGTAAACCGAGAGTCATAAGCAGTATTATTGATGTTGCCTTACCTATGATGGAAATACTGCAGATCAAGAAGATTAATTAATATAGTGCTCTAATCTGGGAGATCAGTAGCCGAAAGTCTCAGCTAGGTAAAGCGTTAAATGTGACCTTTATAAGTAAAGCTGATTTTGCAGGAAGCTGCATGGTCCAAAAAAAAAAAAAAAAAAAAAAAAAAAAAAAAAAAAAAAAAAAAAAAAAAAAAAAAAAAAAAAAAAAAAAAAAAAAAAAAAAAAAAAAAAAAAAAAAAAAAAAAAAAAAAAAAAAAAAAAAAAAAAAAAAAAAAAGAAGTAATTCCAGTGAAACAGAGGCACTCAAGATGCTTGAGATCTGGAGCTAATACATACCAGGAAGGGATTTCTTTCCTTGGGAGAAGGGAGGAGTCAAAAAGGAAAAAAGCTTACTAAGAATGTTAACAGCAGACATTATATCTAATTTCTTTGCATTCCTTCCCCCCTCCTTTTCCTCCCATTTTTAGAAAACAGGAGCAAACTTGTGAGTTAAGGATTCTGATCAATGCAATATGTTAGGAAAAGAGAGCAGGAGGTCAAGAGGAAATGATTAATCCTGTGCAGAAGACTGGCAGGATGGGTCCTGGAATGGCTTACCAGAACAATGCCCCCACTAATAAGCAGGTCAAAAGACCCTTACGGTGAACAGAAGCCCCAGTTACACTGTACATTAATATTCTCCCCTTAATCCAAAGTTACATTTGTTCATTAAAGACAGATTCAAAAAAACCAAGTGTTGAATTAGAAGACAGGTGAAGAAGTTGTGGTGCCAGGCATAAGCAGCAAGTCTGAAAGATAAAGCATCACAACTACTCTGAAAGTGTTAAGAGCTCCATTCCAAGACAGTATTTGCAGAAGGCTTCAGTAAACTAAGGAAGGAGGGAAGAACCCACAGATTCCAGTTATAACACTGACTTTTCATGTGGTGGACCAATGCCTCTTCTTGATAAAGACTGCTCTTCTGTCAGCAGCATACTTCAGCGTGCTGAAGAAAAAAAGAGCGAGCAACTTCACTGCAGGAAATACTTTGAACTCGAAGGCACACGTGGCTCAAGGTTTACTGTGAGAGAGTTGTTTAGTACTGTGGTTTCACAGTGTTAAAACAGAAACAATATAATCCTGAGCGATCCTCAGCTTCAGGTCATTATCCCCATCCCACACCATTTTTCCCCTCTAGTTCAGTCAGGGAAAGTCAGCTCTACTTCCAAAGAGTTCACAAACTTATATAAAACAGTATGACCTCACAGATCAATGTTTGCAACCACGCAGTGAGGGGTTCACAACTGCTTCAAGGCTGACCCAAGCAAATCCTCCTATTAAAAGAGTCACCACCCCATTAGCATCCAGTAGTTTTGTCAACTCCCTCATGAAAGCATTAGCACCCTGTAGTGCCATCAGAGACCTGATCTGGCAGAAGACTACGTGCTCATAATCTAAAAAGAATAAAGCTTCTCATACATCAGCTCAGTTCCATAGTAATGGCTTCGTCACACTGATGGTGGGGCACTGACAGGAATTCCACTACAGGTGTAAAAGCCAGCACCGACATTAAAGCAAGTGGTGGGACATTGGGAGAGTTGGAAGGGCTGGTGGGCCCCTTCCCTCTGCAGCAGCGTACGCTTCATTCGCCAGGACCGCTGCAGAACCACCACTTGAAGGAAAACAGCGGGGAGGGAACACTCTCCAGCAGCACTGTCAATTTTGCCTTTGTATCGGCAAAGGGCCTGTTCCGTTCTGAGGAGCTGGAGGCAGCCTGGTAAGGCCAAACATCAGCTTCCAACAACTGGGAAGAAAAATGGCAGATCTGTATCAGCGCTTTTCAACACAAGCTGTCATTCATGTCCACAGTGCTCCCCCCAGCAGCGTGTGAATGCTACTTTGTTACTTAGGTGAACATTCGTCCTTCAGGTCCACCTCCCCAGTAACCCGCACCTTGTGGCCCCCTCCCACCCCATGCCAGAGGAACGGAGCTGCACACAGAGCTAGGGGCCAAGCACAAGATTTTGGCAGCATGACCAATTCTCACGACATGACAAGTCCGAAACTCAGAATCTCTCAACTTCTAAGAAACTGAAAATGAAAGCAAGAGCTAATCATTTCAATGTATCAATCTGCATTCCTTTCCCTCCCACCCCCCATTTTTCTGCAGGGGAAAGACATACACTAGAAGAGTTACACAGGTTTCAAAACAGGGCTATCTTTGACATTTTAGCAGGTCATTTCAGCCAGGGAAATCCACACCTCTCAACTACATTCTTAAGACAAAGCTACAGTTTAATTTACAAGTGTGTTTGGAGCCAGCAGGCTCCACAGCTCTTTTGATTATGACAAAATCCTGCCAGCGTGCCTGTCCGTTTACACCAGCACTTACATCCCCCCACTATAGGCACAGTTAAGCAGGCAGAGCTCATTCCAGTTTGTGACTTCTTTCAGGTCCACTGAGAATTAACAGATGTTAGTTAGGCCAGTAATTTTTATTTTAGGGGGGAAAAAAAAAAGTGAAGGAAACTGAAATTTACTCCTTCAGATCTGGAGAAAATCAAGTCAGAGTTAACAACTTCATTTTCTGCAAATCCATTTCCCCATCTAATCCACATATTCACAGGGAAACACATTTTAAAAGCATTCTTTGTGGTTTAGGCCTAAGCTACCCATTCTACAACAAATTCTACAATGTGTATTAAGACTGACTGCCTTGAGGTAAAGACTCTCCTTACTACACATCCTAGACACACTTCAGAAACTTTGTTCCCCAACCCAAGCTGAAGCAGGCTCAGAGCTGGGTCAGGTTCTAATATCTCCACCCAGAACCACAAGCCAGTTTTCAGCAACACATGGTTAATGAAAGCTAAAGCTCTTGCAAGCTGACCAGGTTACTTTCTGCATCTCATGTATGAACACATAAGACAGCCCTGTGTGGCTAGTTTACACGTCAAATACAAGGATGTTAAAAAGCCAAATAATTGTTATCTAAAGCTCAGTGCACGTGCTGAGTTCAGTGCAAACATTCATTTTGCTCTGCCTCCCTACACAAAAGCCAGGAAAGTGGATTCCAAAGTTCAAGCACTGTTACTACAGAGGAAATGCTGAAATAAAACCTAGTCTCGCTCCAGCAATGTTTCCACCAAAAAAAAAGGGCCAAGTTCTTGAACACCTCTGACACATTAATAACATGCAAACTACATTGGCTGCATCTCCTAAGCCTACAGACTTATTCGTCCTTATTGTACAACCCTAAAGCATCACAATGAACAATACAATAAAGCTCATACATCTACAGCAGTTTACTCCAGTATAAGCCCATTAAAAAAAAGAAATAGCTAATAAGTTCTTGAACAGATAAAGGTAGTAGTAACCATTATTAAAACAAGCAGTAACAGATTCTTCTGTTGCTGCTATTCCCTGCACTTCATTATAATACACATTATCAGGGGTGGAGGGGTTGGGTTGTAAGTGAAGGGATAACCTGAGATAGTAGCTCAGAACAGTCAGACACACACAGGTTATGATGTAAATGCATGAGAAAATGCTAATGTTTTAAAATAGTCTCCTCCTATTTTGTGTGTAACAAGATACTGTCACAGTAGCAAATGCATTTCAACTATAGTTGAATTTTATGAATAGGATCAGGTCACATTTCTTCCCCCTCCCTCCCCTCCCCATCCCCCTAAGATGATTAACCTTTAAAAAACAGAACCACCACTCCACAAATTTATAACACCATTCCTGACTGCCATAGGTTGTCATTGTTCCAGCCTTCATCCCACACTTAAATATCAGAAAACTCTCCCCAAAATAAAAACTACACTGTCCTCTATCTGCCTCACATAATTATTCTTTCCTTGACAGTCACCATCTTTTACAGCACAATCCCCACAAAACATCCAAGCACTGCTCCGACCCCAAATCAGTTTTTAATGCTGGTCCTTTTAATGCAAGTACAAAAGCCCAGTCTGCTGTCACTGCAAGCATTTTTATGGAGTTGCAAACCTCCAAATTCCACCCAGAGCAACACTATCCTCTTTGAAACTTTTTCCAATGGCTGTCTCAAAGCAAGAGCCCATAAAAAGAGTTTATTTCATCAAACTGGAAGCTGTACGAGGGGAAACAGTCCTGTGAACACCACTGTATTTAACTCGTTAGATTTTTCAAGTGTTTTGAATTTTGACCATCTTGGGGAGGAAGGTAAAAGAAAGGATTTACCAGCCCTAGCCATGATTGATTCAAAAACAGTTTGGGGAAACAGGCAGGAGCAAGTGCGGGGCTTCCTTTCAAATCTGAAAAGAAACATATCTTGTTGTTGGCCCTCTGGTCACATTCTGTGCTGTTTTTCCTTGGGACCATCTAAACAAGACAGATGTAGCCAGTATCCAGGCAGCAGCTGAAGGCTGAGCACTAGAAAGGCACTCTAGGGTGGGGGATGGAAGGGAAAAGAAGGAGAAGAGAGGGAGGAAGCCATTTGGCTATAAAAAGGATCTTTCTTTCCTGTTGAAATGCAATGGTAAAGAGTGTCAAAATGGCTTAAGGGTGGGGAGGTCAAACATGTTTTGAGATGTTAAAAACTCTTAGGCTTTGTCAAAAACACTGAGGGGGGGAGGAATCTTAAAGTAGGCTTTTGTTTTTCCGTTCAAAATACTTAGCCATCATAATAACTGCAAGCAATTCTGAAATTTCCATTATCTGTTCAGTTTTATTACTAATTAGCCAGAACTATTCAGTTAACATTTTATCCTAATGAATCTGCCACTACAAACAACACTTCTGAAAATTACAGGGTTTCAGTAATTTTCAGAGGCACAGGATTTGCCAATCCTTCCCCCTTCCAGCAAGCCTCCATTTTAAAAATCAGTCACTACCGCTTATACAGCATGACTGACTCTGCAATAACAAGGAAAATAGACACTAAATAGCAGTTTCATTAAGGACTGCAGCATTGGCATGATACACCTTTAATTTCTATAACATCACAACTAAACACGACAGGCTATTTTTGCTGCTAACCAAAAATATTTTTGGATTCTCTGGGACTGTCATATTACTACTTGCCATTTAAATCCAAGAATGGTATTTTGGAGCTCTTTTAAACCTTATGAGTCAAAGCTAAACGACTGACAGCACTTGAAAAAAGATGCGACAGAAGGCTTAGTAAGGCTTGTACAGCATTTCACCCTTTTTCCTCACTCTAAAAACCTGCAAAAAGGAAGCATACAGCTTACACAGCAAAACCTTATTTGCTATAGCTACCGTATGTCTTCAAGCAACTCCAGTTAATATTCTAGTTTGTACTGCAGTAATACAAGGTTAGTCCTCTTTATATTTTTCTTTAAACTCACAATAAAGAAAGTAGTAATCTGAAATAAGAGCCACTGGAACACAGACATCCCTCCCCACACACACTGATGAGGAAGTCAGGCTTATCCTTGCTTTCTCTTGGGTCAGTCACTCAGGTTCTGCTCTATAAAGTCCAACAACTCCCACAAGAGACTTCAAATCACCATCCCAGAAGTTGGACTTGAAAGTTCATTCACAGGATATTGGATTCACACCTGCCCCATCTTTGACAGGGATAGAGCGAAGTCACTTCACCATCACACTTGAAGGGACTGGTGTTGGGAGCGCAAGGAGACTACCTCTGGGAAACAGTTTTGAGCTGCAACTTACGAGCAGATGCTGGAAACCCAAATCCTTTATCCCTATCATGGAGCTTAAGTCATACATCAAGAAATTAATTTCATTTGCTAATATAAAAGTCAGGATGTTATTAGCATCCTGACAATGCCATTCAACCACTGAAGGCCTCTCATGTTCTAGAAGCACCTTGTCTCTGTCTCAAGTTTCTGCATTTTGCTACAACTTGCTTCTTGGGGTGGAGATTGCGTTAACAGGCATTATAGCCCTTGGGATATGGGTGTCACTGCTTTGCACCAGGAGTTGTTCTACGGGAAAAGCCTTCCAAGAAGTGGCAAGTCAGACTTCCCTCTCAGATTTTAAGCACTAAGTCTTCCCAGCATCCTAGAGTAAGAGCCAGCATCAAGGGTGTTCCTCAAGGCTGGTTTCATATTTGGCAGGTCTACTGGGCTGATGAGGCCACCCTTCTCGGTTACAGGGTTCACCATGTGAGCAGACAAACACTCAGCCAGCACAACACTGAATGCTTACCATAAAAAAAGACCAGGTGCTTTTCAGCTAAAAGAGGCACTTGAGGAGAAGCAGAAGTTCCCTCTCACTAGAGAAGTCTTCTGGAATTATTATAACCCCACACAGCATAGATAATACTGAAGTTGCAATACTTTAACTCCTCATGCCAGCTTCTCTAAAACTGCTACCAGAAACATGGTCAGAACCTAACATAATCCTTTTTCCCCAACTCTGCAGAACTCAGTACTTGATCAACATTGTTTGAATTTGGTCAAAACTAAGATCACCAGGAAATACTCTGTTAATACCTTTATAGGGCATAAAGGCTGAATTCCCTTGTGCCAGACATTTATTTTCAGATGCCAGCACTGTTGTTAAATTTTCTGGTCAGCTAATCTAGCAAGGACAGAAAGTCATTTTAGCCTAGTATATTTTTAAGGGAGGTATACACAGATGGGTCAAAAAGAGTTGAGAGTCACTGAACCAAGCAGTAAGCTAAGATTTCTGTACAAAATCTCAAGTTTACAGTATGTGATATTAAGATTTTCACCTGATTATTCAGAAAAAGCATCTGAAAACAAGAAACTAGAAAAAAAACACCCCATTTTTTAGAAGGTCAGGCCAATTAATAGCCAAGAGGTGGCAGTGTTTCTATCCAGTATACAAGAAAAATATTGCTTATAGCATTCTAGTAGAGTAGGAAGTCCAGTGGCATCAGTGATACATTATTGCAAGAGGCACAGACTTTAAACTCCTTCTCTCTCTCGCTTCCCCAGCTACAGCCTAGTTAAACTGGACAGTCTCCTCCAACAGACCATCCAGTTCTTGGTTAAAGCAACTGCTTTAAGTAGAAGTAGTATACTACTACAAACATCCAGATTAATAGTAACTGGATGCTTCCAGACAAGGTGCTAATATTTTCATGTTTAGCAGGCTCCAGTAAATGAAAGCTTTATAAGAGATTGTCTATGCAACTGTTTGTTTTAATTCCACAAAGAATTTTCAGCTTTAGAATCAAGATTCCAGCTTTCTCAGTCTGACTTAGAATTAGAAAAAAGGAAGAGTAACTGTACAAATCAGTGCTTAAATTTCACTTGGCATTTAAGCTAGCCTAAGGAAATCCCAAGACTGCCTCACCTCTGAATTTTTAACATGGTTATTGAACACTGGAAGATGAAGTTTCAGTTCACATGTTTGGTGCAAAGGTCACAAGCTCTGCAAGACCATGATCAGAAACATTCCAGGGCAGTGTTGCTTAATTCATGGCAACAGCTTTATTTAACAAAAGCACTCAAGGAATGGTTTCCCTCCGTAACTCCATATGGGATCAAACATGAAACAAGTCAGCTTACTCCAAGAAGTGGCTTCTTTGACCACATGAAAGCTGCATGTTTTGAGAATCTGTTTGGCTGGGTTTGTTTCTTTTGTTTAGTTCAAACTTTGATTTATAAAGATCTTTCATTCTGAAAGCATTTCTACCTAGCTCTAGCGGGAAAAGAGCCACAGCATACATACTTGGCAGGAATGTCTCCCCTGCTTGGAGAAAAACAGATACATGAATTGGGGAAAAACAACTCACATGCCATGATATTCTGACTTTCACTGATTTAGGAGAGTATCTTTCAACAACAGCCATTTGCTCTTCGTGAGCTGCTGGCAGCAGTTTGCCTGGGTCAGACAGAGGTCTGAAGAGTTCTTTATTAAATCACAAGTATAGTATTTTATGTCTCTTCATATCATGCTGCTCAAAAACATGCACTACTTCACTGGCATATGTGCATCCAAAACAAGCGACTAGGTTTACAGCTGTGGAAGTCACTTGAGATTGTTCTTCACCTACCTCCCTCCTTAGGGCAAGTTGTCTGTCAAAGCATCTCTGCCATAGAAGCCAAAGGGAAAGTTGCCAATCTATTTCCAAAATGATAATTCACTAATACAGGTGGCAACTATTTCTTTAAAAACAGCTTCAGAAAATTCATACCAGCAGCAAGCTTTGTATTAAAATCATAAGCCACAACACAGAATGAAATAATTGTTCTCAAAGCAAAGAATACACCATTCCACAAGAAGAGAGAAGTTATAATGAGAATATACTCATTAGGAGTAGTTATTCAAGATTTCCATCCTAAGGTAAGCCATATACAAATGCACTTGAATTCTGCAAGAATGCAACCCTGTTCCCTCACATACTGAGGAATACCTGAAAGAGCAAACAAGACTTCCAAGACAGCATATACCATTTCAGGGAGTCTCTCACCTGTTGATAGCAGATTTGGATAGCACATAGTAATCTCAGCTGGGAAGCATCACTACTCTTTTTATTTTGGTGTTTGTTTTAACATGCAACATGTCCTCTTTCCAGTCTATCTGCCAGCTTATGAGAAGTGTTTCCTTTTGTTTCCTCCTTGGATGGCATTAAAATGAATTTAAACTTCAAACAATAGCATAGACGAAACTACTGTCTTCTCCAGATAAGATGATATTAAATTTCATGCATTATAGGGTATTTGCACTTTGGATCATGGTTTTTTTCTGATTTTCATATTAGAAAACTAATGTTAAAGAGTATAAGACAGGATATCTTCAAGGCTTCATCATAGTAATTTTAGATATAAATTAAAATGGAAGGACACCCTGTGGACCAGTTACTCTAGAACTATATACAGCTTTCCTATTTTTCCAAAACAGCCATATTGAACACTGGTGAAGACAAAACAGCAGTTCTGACAGGATACTCATTCAATCCATTATTCCTGGATTGATTAACTGTCAAGATTTATCTTTCATTTAGGAAAAAATAAGTCAGTCTTACTATGCCAGCCAAACTCTCATAAATACTATATAAAAAGTGATGTTTGTAAGCATACAGACAATATATAGTGAAGACAAATGAACAGCAACAAAAGAAGCACGTTATTAAACAGCTGAGAGGAATGAACACATGCTCCCATGTTTAGACGCCAACTTGCACTAGCAAAAGAAGACAATTTAAGAGTGAGATTTTAGTCACAAGAATGCTTTATAATGAAAAGTGGAACTATGGCTTTAACCAAAAATTCATTCAAAGCATCCAAGTTAATTCCCTTTCAAGGACTGGGTTGTTAAATTTAAGACAGATCTGGGGAAGGAGAAGAGATGAACAGATTTGGACAAGAAAGGGAACTTCTTTCTCCTTCTTCCTTACAGCAACTTTGTTTGCAAGTGTTTTACTACCTCCATTGCCCTGCAATTTCAGTCAACCTGGCATTGGCTTCCCTCCTCTTAGATCCGAGTCGGTTCATCCTCCTACTTGTTACTAACCGGTATGTGCAGGTATCAGATACAGAACACAGACTGTCTGAAGGAGGCCAGGACAGAAAGGAAATGCAGATTTAGATGGCAAAGGATACCTGTGCCAAGGCTAGGGAGAAGCAACTAGCCAAGTTGTGCGTGTAAGCTACTTCGCTTTGCCTGCCTATCAAATACTGTGTCACCGTCCTCTCTGCACAATGACTGCAACTTACTGTGCCTGAACCCTGCTTAGGAGTCCACATCATCGAGGTGTTTCATTAGCTTGAGCTCCTTAACAGCCTTGTTCTTTGCTGAGTGGTGTAGGCTGGCATTAAGAACAGCTTTCAGAAGTGACATCACATACAGAATGGAAATATTAACCTTGAATTCTATTTACAAGGATGTTACTTGAAAGACACTACTCCTCTGTAAGGAACTAGTTGTCAAACATGCCAGCTGTCCTCCACACAGAGCTTTTGTGACTACATGAGCAAACAAGAAACCAATTAAAATAAAGCTACTGAGTCACTCAATACTGTGAATTACTTTCGTAACTATAAAAATTATGGTCCTTACTGCAGATAAATAAAACCCAGTTGCTTGCAGCATCTAAGGACTGATATATTTTGTAATCTGTAAAAGTAAACTTCATGTTAACACCCGTACTTTTAGATTAAGGTTGTCCCATTTCTACTGGGAAATGTAGAATATTTTTCTTGCATTGCTGCCAAGAGACCAGAATAAGAACACTAGTAAATACTGTCTGTAATCACATACTACTTGCACCCACTTCACTGACTCAGAGTCATAGGAAAAGTAATGAAATAACTGACAAGAAAAGTGATCAGGTGAGAGAGCAGCCTTTGGATTTAATCCAAGTCTGAGTCCATAGTATGCCACTACAAGCTTGAGTGCCCAGCCAGAGAACTCAACTACTCCAGTCTTTGCAAAGACATGCTAACCTTGCCTATATATCCAGTCAGTGCCAAAGGCTCATGCGAGGGGAAATGAATGGACACACCATGTTAAACTGCAGTGCTTCAGAACTTCCAGCAGCAGTCCTCTGAAAGGCCCATCTTCTTAGATTACAAAAAATTTCAATCACAACCAACAGCATCACACGAAACCAAAGCATAAAACTACTCCCTGAAAATCTTATTTCACAAGCCAGCCACTTCGAATTGAAGCCCCCAGCCCCACCCTTTCAGGCTCATGTGAACATTGCCTTAGAGGTTTTCCACTTCTCCTTGGTGCAGAGAGAAAGAAGCTAGGCTGGCTTGACACAGCTGCTACCATTTAGAAAACAACGGTTCAATGGTAGTTACGGAACTACTTTCTGACAAGGTGCAACGATACGATAACATCACCTTTGCCAGAAAGGCAATACCATGAAGATAAAACTATGTTTGTTTTGACAAGTCACAATTGTCTAGAACTTATCCCATTAAGTGTATCAAATTTGTATGTGTTTGTATGAGTCTGTCATTGGGAAGAACACCTCTCAAGAGTGGCCTGAGGTTTGGAGCAGATGGCCCTCCAGCAGCAGGCCAGCTATGCAGAGAAAGTCAGCTCAAGACCCTCCAAAGGCTTGCTTCCGCCCATGCCAGCCTGCTTAGACTGCCCACTAAGCTCCATACTAACCATCCCACAGACAACCACACAGGCTAACCCAAGATAGCCATGCTTCAGCAGCAGAAAGCTCAAGAGTCATACATTAGTTATCTCTGCTCTAGCAAGAGGCTCAGAGTCCTTAAATAAACAAAAAAAGTAAAGCTAGAAGAGAGTAAGAGATACCACAAAACAGTACTGTCAGTTAAAATACATGTTGCCTAGAACGGAGAATGACAATGACACCTTCATACTAAGCAGCAGCATGCTCATACTTTTTGCAACACTGACAACAGCCACCACTCATTGCTCTAACCTAATTCCCAGTTTTACTCTTATCAATGCTCCCATGATATTGGTGGGGGAGGGGTTTGGTGGTGGTGGTGGTATTACATCTATCCCCCTCAAATTGCACTAAGTACAAGAGCCAAAGAAGTAATCTTCCCACTGTAACTAATAAAGCAGCAATAAGAGCAGCACTGGGAAGACTGGGACATCAATGTTCCAGTAAGACTTTTGTACTTCAGCCTCTCTAATTCCCTGATGTTTTGTTGTTGCCATTAGTTTGGTTATTTCCTTCAGGGTAGAATCCACTCCAGACCACTGCCTGACATTTCTAGTTCTGAATTTTATTATTTTTCCATTATGTTTATTATTTTTTGTTTTATTTTTTTCATAAATTGTCTCTTTTCTGTTCCCAAAATATGTGCCCACCCATTTAAAAGCCTTTAACAAAGTTGACACCAAATGCATTGTGCTAAAACACCGCTGCGAGGTTACAGCTGCTTCTGCAGGTATCTAGAGGGAAGAAAAGTTACATTTGCCATTTACTCACTCTAGCACTCAGTCAATTCAATACAATACAATAGATAACTTAGTTATCTGCACTATATTTTCTATAACTTGCAAGCACCTCAGTGAGGGGGAAACTATTTTCATTTTCCCCTACAAATGGGCATTGTTCTCCAAAGGGAGATGGTCCTCGAAACAACTTTAGGCAGCTTGCTCATCAGGCTTGCTTATCAGTCACCAATTCAAAGCAAATCTGGTTTCCAATTTGCTCATCGAGCCACAAAAAAAACGAATTTAGGAAACACTCAGCCGGCTCATTTCGCAAACAGTTTCTTACTGAGAAGTCATGCCTTTCTCAAGTAACATCCTTGTATGGATCAAGTATTCTTGAAATTTGAGTGACTTTGTCTAGCAGCCTGCAGACCCCCTTCACGCTCCAACCTCAATGTATTAAATCTCCAGTGCCTTTGGGCACACCATATATAGCAGTGGGGGCGGGGTGTGCTGCAGGGGGGTGAAATTTAACCCTTTACCAGCATTGCTTTGAAAGGAAAAAGCAGGCTTGGAGGCATGATGATTCTTTCCATTCTCTAGTAAGTTCTTCCTCGCAGTAACATACTGGCTCCTACTCACACATATATGCACTTACTGAGAAACTAGAAGTTTTAGAACTACATCATTGACTTCCAAACCTCAGAACAACACAGCAACCCTAGAAGCTACCTGATCGTCAGCTCTTACACACGCGATCACATTAAGGTTACAGAAAACCAGGAACAGTAACCTTGTCAGGCAAGAGGGATCAGAACAAACCAGAGTTCACCAGCGATTCACAGACCACGCTATCAACCCTCCCATGAGACAGCAGCATTCTGTATCCCGCTCCATGCAGCACTAGGTTGGAATACAAATCTTAAAGGCATCCATAACACAGCCAGTTTTTGAGCTTAGCTTGCCCCAAAGATTTAAGGCTACGGATTTTTCACGTTATAGGCTTAACTGTCTGACAGTGTGAACAGCATGAGTAATAAGAGCCACTGAAGGGAAGGGGGAGGGAAAAGGGGAGGATTTGAAGTTTGATAGCTGACATTTCCCCCTAAATAATAGTTTGCCTTTTGTTAACCAACAGCAGCTGAACAAAAGGCTGTATAAAATTAGTCTTTTTTAGCATATGCCTGCCACTCTGGACAGCAAGTACCTAAACATGCAAAAAGAATCCACAAAAGCCAAAACAATACAGGACAAGGGGAAGACACAGCAACAAGCTCTAACATTACCATCCAAGAATCCTATTGAAGTTTGATTTCTGAATCTCAGGTCCCCTTGCAGCCTTTTAATCCAGTCAAACGGTACATTTACAACACCTTAACTAGGGCAATATTTACAGCTGATGGCAGTTTATCACAACATCAGCTATGCACTAAATGCACGGGATGGCCTCAAGTTGCATCAGGGTAAGTTTAGATTGGATATTTGGAGGAAGTTCTTTACTGAACGAGTGGTGAGGCACTGGAACAGGCTGCCCAGGTCGGTGGTGGAGTCACCAACCCTGGAGGTGTCTAAAAAAAAAAAGCAGATCTAGCACTTGAGGCTATGGTGTAGTGGTTAGGTATGCTGGGATGAAGGTTGGACTAGATGATCTTCAGAGGTCCCTTCCAACCCCTAACATTCTGTGATTCTGTGATACAAGCAACCAGCCAGGACATACTAGGTTTAGCAAACCTGACTAAATACTTTGAATACTCTGGTTATGCATGAAACCAACATTAAAGGGAAAAGTACACAAGTTTAGCTATTACCTTCCGCTCACTAAAGGACCATCTCCCCTCCACAGCACTGAAATCCAAGGGCAGACAGTCATTATTTTGACAGTCCTGGAAAGTGCTGGTACTGAGAGTAGCCTGAGCGATTACTTGTGTGATCTTTGTCTTTGTCAAGATTATACCATAGTAACAGGAGTAAGACATAACTAACAGGACAATAGTAGCTTTTGGTTGGATTAATCTGTCCATTTCAGAAAAGAGTTTAAGGTATGTCACATTTCTTTGTTCAGTAGAGACTGTTTCTACTACAGCACTCTCAGTCCCCAAAATTTTATATCCTCAACTCTTAAAAGAATTACATCCATTGCTAGTCAGACAAGTTTAGGGATTACCTGAGGTTGCCTACCTACTGCTGGAAGATAAGCCATTTTCTCCAAGACAACACATGTACAGAGGTATACAGCACAAAATATGCCAAATCATAAACCAATCAGCTTCTTATTTAAAGTTTTAAGTTCAAGTCTTAGTCGCTTCAAAAATATTTCACCTACATATGTAGGAAAACTGCTGATCATACACCATCCTATCCAACAAGCTCATCGTCTACAGTTTTAGAAATGCGTGTGATACACTCAAGTGAACTAACAGAAACGGAGCTCTGACTTCTTTACAACTGAACATGTAACTGTAACTCTTGTTAAGAAGTGTCAGCATTGCACACCTGTCTAAGAGGCAGCACAGTAGGACAACATATATTCATGACCCTCACCTGTGAGCACAGAGTTTTACTCCTTTACATACTAAACAGCCAGAACATTAAAAGCTGATCAGCATTTTTAGTTCTTAAGTAAGATTATTAGCTATGGACTCCACAACTGAAAAGGTTTGTTGTTTTGTTGAGGGCTGATAAAGAGGAAGAAATAAGTAGCTTAGAATCAAAAAAGAACTTTAGGAAAGAAGTGCTGCTCCTGTATTAATTAGCAACATACAATTTCTCTTCAACATGGGAGGGAGGAGGGAGGGTAAAGGTAAGTTGTCCAAAGTGATATTGTACAGTGAAGAAACTTTTGAACTGAAATTAGAAAACAGTTAGCAGATAGTATTGGTTCTTTACGACGTTTTTGGTCTATTTCTGTACTTTCAAAATTGACTCAGATGCACAAGCGTAATTTGTTAGATAAGAGGACCAAACTCATCCCACCCACACAGTCCTTCAACAAGCACAGTAGAAAACAACCCGTGGAATGAACTGCAGCCGAGCCCGCGATGAGCACAACCGGAACAGGGACAGATGCCCAATATATTTTAGAATCAGACACATCCATTCATTACATTAACCAATACTTGCATTGCCCCATTCCCATCCAGTATTTCTACACTTTATCAAGACAGAGTGATGGGGTAAAAGCATTACTAAAAATTATCTACTACATAATTATGATCCAAGATTATAGTCGTAGCTGCTCTATTGAAAGTGGATTACAGCTAAAGACAATAAAACCCCTTCTGCGAAATCTTATCTGTGGTAACATTAGTCTTGCATTCGGTGCATTGTTCGTGCAGCTTAATATCTACGCTCTCACCACATGATTCTTTGTCTGATGGAAAGACAGAACTTTGCAGGAAGGAAGGGAGTATGGGAGGAAAACTAGGAAAAGACAGGGGTCAAGACAGTATTGAAAGAGGAATGATACCTTCTTAACTTTAAAACAGAGGAACTAGGTAGTTTTTCCTCTAAGGAAACATAGTCTACCAAGCATGTTTACATGCCCCAAAGCTTTAGCCAAAAGGAGAAACTCTTACACATGATGCAAGATTTCATCACTAAGTTGAAGCAAAAACTCAGCCAGATGGTCTCTCAAGGTTATGAGATAACGCTTCAAGACAACAGCTTTGGCAAAACTTAAGATAATTAAGTTCCCAGTACACAGTAGACTACTTTATTACCTGTTTATTATATGTACATCTCCAGTCCAATTTTCTCAAGAAACTAGTTATAAGCTCAGAGGTCTATGCTGCAGCCTGCAACTTTCTACTCTATTGATACCCTTGTTTTTTCAAAGATCTTCTCAAAACAAAAACAGTCCATAAAAGTTGCCTGAATAGACAAAGCATTTCTGTTTCTTCAATTTTTTACTTATCAGAAGCTATGAAAATTCATATTTAATTAGGCCAGTAGTGTAATGACACCAGATTATCACAAGGGGAAAAAAAAAAAAACCAAACTTACTTTTTTCTGTATTTACCTTAAAATGTTGGGAGTATTTGTACATCAGTCACAGCAAAGCAGGGGAAGAGAAGGGAGGTTTTGATTCTGTCCAATACTGTATTAAAGCTGTTTTAAATACAGCAATTTTTTACTTCTCTAAGAAAAGAGAAGCAGTTAAATAAAATATTTATATATAAAAGAGCAGGGAGCTAAAGCTATACTGAGGAAGGAGCATGCTAAAGAAAAAGGCAGAATAATCTAAAAGGTGACCTGTTTAGCACCAGGTATTTGAACGCTATTTGTAAGCAAATAAAAAACTTCTAAGATATTATTAAAACACTTCATCATTCTTAAGATGTTAAGTCCACATCACACAGACCACATATGAACAAAATGACTCACTGCTCTTTCTTCACCCAAAAGAAAAAAACAACCCAGCAACCAAACACACAAATGTCAGTAACTGAAGCTAAAGTATTGTCTTGGGATTGGGCATCTGCATTTGATGTCAGAATAAAAAAGTCACAGTAAATAGACTAAATGAAGGGTGTGTCAGTATAAGTACATGCAGTTTCTTACATATACTGGAGGTACAAATTTCTCTAGCTCATATGCTTTCTTCTCTAAAGCTGAGGCTATAGCAGCCACAGCATCAGCAACACAAAGCATTGCATCTTAAGACCAGTGCCTCCAGGATGTACTGCTAGAAGTTAATCATTTTGTTAGGAGGTAAAACCCCCTAAACGTTAGGGAAGGGGAAAAAAAAAAAAAAAAACAAAAAAAAACCAGTAACAGCCTGCATCACATTTGTATCAGTTTCATATCAAGGCCCTTGAGCAAGAGACACTGAAGTGGGGACACAGATATTCCCTTTGTGCTAGACAACTGTAGGGGTTTTTTTGGTGAAACACAGGTAGACAGTGTTAGGAGAATCATGGAGTTAAGCTCAGTGCTTGGCAAGCCATTACACAAAGGGAACCACATTTAACCTACTCTTCCTTCCTAGCCAGCTACTCCTTTTCCCTCACACCAGTTCAGTTTGGGCCAGATTCCTCTGCAATGCAAATAAAAACATATGCCAGTGCTAAAGGAAGAAGGGGAAAACTTTTCTATCATGCTACATTACAGCAGCTTAGGTATGAATTCAACTAGCAAATTTAGTCAAGATACCAAATAAGCAGCCTTCAGTTCAGCTGACAGCTGTGTTTGAATGTCTTCCGCTATCCATACACAAACCTTCAGAAGTCACACCTTTTACAGTCCGTAAGACAATACACATAGGTTCCTTATAGTCTAAAAATATAAACCAAATTCAGGAATATATGTAACTCCAGAATTCAACACAGCAATCTAATTTTAGCTTGTCTCACGGTCTTGTCCACATGCACCTCCCCATAAGTCATTTCAACTCACTGATCTGGCAAGAAACTTCTGAGTTTGTGAATTTATCTGATCAATGAAGAATCTAATCAAAGCCAAAACTGATGCAAACAAAAGGAAGGAACGGTGTGGCTTACAGCAAGGGGAAAAAGAATTTTAAAATCCTTTCTTGAAGTGGGGAGGGAGCTGTGGTGCCACATGGTTTTGCCTTGTAGTCTGTGAGCCACTTCTAAAATGGAATCTGTAAGGCAACATGAGAACTTAGGGGTCACAGACCATTAAGTTGCCTGAATTTGGCAACTCTGCACTTTCCCTAGAAAGCATTAGAAGTCTGCTATTGAAGTGTTTTGACCATCCGCCACTGTTATCACCAAGCGATACTAAAGCATGTAGCAGCTAAGAGCTGGCATAAAGGAAACCCCAGATTATTTAACTTGAGGCTTGTGGCCTTTTCCACCTTCTGCAACAGCAAACTCACTCGAATCCAGGTAGTTTATCTATACAAGCCAAGTATCCTCCAGCTGTTCCACCATTTTCTAAGCATTTGGTTTGGTTTGCAATCTATTACCAAGAATTCTATGTAGAGAAAAATAGAGGTGCTCTTTCAGTCTGGGAGCTGAGACAATCAAGCACACTTTGACATATCAGCACATTTGATTCAATTATTAAAAAGGTTTTTACATTAGTATTAACCAAGTTTAAAGTCCTGTTCTAGTAGCCTTTATTACAATCCGATTAGTACTATGATGTTGATAACTCCATCCATACAATCAACACAGCCACACAGAAGAAAATTTTCAAGGTTGCAACACAAATACTGCTACATTTGTAGAATGCTTTTTAGAAATCTAAGAATTTCCCATGCTGCTCTCATAGCACTTTCCTTCAGTGAGGTTCAAAGTGGTAAGCAACCAGATGGTTTCAGCAGCAGCTCTGTAACAATGAAAAAAAATTGCCCTTTTCCCCCCCTAAGGAAGAGTTTACTTTCCTTTCACACACCCCTGTAGCATTTGCAGGCACTAGCCACCCTGCAAGCAGTGTTCAGAGTTCCAGTTAATGTTTGCCACTACAGGAAGAGTCAGTAGTCTGTTAAACTGTTGGATGACTGTATGCACTCGCAGCACAACATCAGTTACTATGGCAAGTCAACAGCTCAGCTGAGACCAGAACCAACTCAGCTACAAAAAGACTGCTTCACTAAGAGCTGAAATCCCTATTTCTACTCACCAGAAGGACAAGCAACTGTGTTGATCTTGTGTTGGAAATGCCTACCTGTAGTCTTGTTTTGGGACTTGGAACACCCAGTAAGAAACCACCCACAGTGCTACTTCTCACTTGCAGAAGTCTCAAAATGGAGGTGGGTAAAGGAGGGAAGATCAGGGGAATGGACGATGCTTCCCCAAGAGGAGGAGGGGTGGAAAGAAGAGAGCAGAACCAAAGGCAACAAGAAGTAGGGATGCTGGAATGACACGAGTATCATGTTCTAGGTGAGGAAACCAGCCACTTTAGTCTAGAAAAGCTTCAGTGACAGAGTCAAACTCCTTTTAACTGATCTCAAGCAGCATGAGGAAGATATACCTTGGGAGGAAGAACTCCACAGCTAAGAGAACAGCTAACAGCTTCCAGGCGAGCTCTGTCTGTGCTCAAGTTTACCTGTGTGACATTCATCTGAGGGAATATCCTGCTCCATCACCAGCTTTTCCCCTCCACTTACCTAACTGAGCAAAACTTGGAGTTTATAACTACTAACACTAGGGTTTCAAGCTACTATTCCTGCCTTGTATTTTAAGTTTTTACACAACTAGAGCTAAACAAAGTACTTAGCGCATCATTTAAGTACTCTCTTGGAAGGCTGCCTTTCTATTATCATTCCTTTTATGAGGCTGTAAATAGCATTCTTAGAATTAAAGAAGTTTTGCAGTCACACTTTCTCAGAAAAAAAAACAAAACAAAAACCAACCCTCGCTGTACACCTTGCCCACGCTTCTGCTTAAAAGTGAGAAAGATTTACAGTATAAACTGCTCCCAGAAGTCAGTGTCTCCCAAGCATTTCCTCTCAAGTGAATAACAAATACTTGCAAACGCTGATCAGGCACATCCACATAAGGGAACCACCAAAACCCACTAATCAAGAACAGTAGTAGACCACTAATTTGCAGAATAAAAGCCTTTCTCAAGAGGAGCTCAGAAGGCTTGAAAATGCTTACTTGTATTAAACAATTTCTAGGTCTACAGGACACAAGGACACCCAAATCCAATGCTAAGAGGCATGTACTCTTTTTGAAACAAGCTGTCAAAAATAAAATTTGTTATGTAAAATAAATGTAACAAATTTTTTTTAGAAGCTACTCCTGGAAAAAGCTGGACACTTTAAACACAACTAGAATATATTTTTGTTTTCCCCTTTGAAATTTAAGCTTTTAAGTGTAGAAAAAAACACCTTTGAGCTCTTGTCTCAGCAGCTCATCAAGTGGTGGAGAATACCTCTGTTTTAGAAGCTAGATACTCTACATTATGGCCAACAGCCCTCCACTTTTCCCCTTTACACACTTCAAGGAGAAGTTCCGTCATACTGGGAACACAGGAAAGCTAGAAGCATTTTAGTCCACATCTCAAGTCTAAAGTCACACCCTAGAACGAATGCAGGCACATAGTTGGTTTTTTTAGCATATTAAGAACACCATGCTTCATTTCACTCTAGCATTATTATGTATGTTTTATAGGAAGTCCACTAGCAGGAAGATACTTGGATACCACAAAAAGCTGCAAGCAGCCCAACTGGGTTGCTGGGTTTTTGTTTGTTTTTTCTCTTCCAGTTGTTTGGTTTGGGGGTTTGCAGGGGTTGTGTGGTTTTTTTTAACTTCCTTCCCTCTCAAGCATACCCCTCCACACCCCCAAAATGTCATTTTCAGGCTTTTCTTTTTCCACAAAATTCTTATTTTCCGTCCTCTGACACTAGCAGCTTTAAAAAACAAGATAACTTTTCGGAAAACTCTGAAGAGTTTATTTCAGAGGTACAGCAGCATCACAGGAGACACGAAAAGCATCCTTGCAAACTGAAGACAAAAGCCATCACCCCATTTCACCAGGCAAAACACCTCCATGTATCAGTTAATTGAGCAACACACAGAAAATTCTTGTGCTACCCCGTACTCTGGCTGGCTGTGCTCAATGGATTTCATACTGGGGGAAAACTACCTCCAATACCTAAGTTACTGGGGAATTCCAGCAAAACCCCCGGTGTTGAGCCCCAGAGCCGAAGCAGGGGGACAGCAGACCACCATTTTCCAGCTGCAGATGAAAATCAAGTTTCAAAACCATCACAGCAAGAAGCTATGCCCAAATGAAACTTCAGACACTTTCAGTACGTTCTGAAGAAGCCACAGCCTCTTTTAGATCTGTGAAACAATACTCTAGCATCAACATAAGCGGAACTCGCAAGGAAAGTGTTTTAAAAGAAGACCACTTTCTACATGGGTAAAGTTCTCATTCGCACAGCGGAAGCGGCTCAAACGTGACCCAAGAGCAGGAGATGCGGCTGGTACGGGCAAGGGTGAGCATCTTCGCTAACTTTCTATCTACCTTCAACTAAAAGAAATTTAAAAACCCCTTCCTTCCTTATTCATTCGTTGTTTGGTTGGGTTTTTTCCTCCGATGGGTTACACACGCCGAACACGGTACAAAGCAGACTCCATGAGGCAATTTAACTTTCTTTTTAGGAACGTGAAGGGCTTTGGGGACTCCAGACCTCTCGCTGGA
>NW_009734962.1:3296-7031 GCF_000703405.1 Apaloderma vittatum | reverse complement strand
TCTTTTCCTTCTCGAAGCAATTCTGGTAAATAAAGAAGAGGAAAAGGGGAGGATGGTGATGCGCAGGAACAAACAAGTGCGTCCCTTCAGAGGTTGATGGAGAGTGAAGCCTGAGGAGCAGGAAGGTGCCTGTCCCTCTTACTGGGACTTTAGCTAGAGAGATGGAAGGAAGAGTGGAAAACTCACGATGACAATACTTTTTTCCCCCCTTTCCTTAGAGTAAAACAATCTCTCCAAAGCCCCCACAGCCAGGAGAGCATTCCTAGGGACAGCTCAGGATAAACATATTCCCCAAAAGCAAAAAAAAATAAACATAATAACTAAGATATTCTGGGCAGTTTTCTCTCGTGGAAAAAGGGTTTCCCATAGTCTACCTGATGTCACCGCCTAACACCACTCTTCTCCTAAACACAGAACTGAGTTTATACGTGTAGAAGTTACCCCCAGGAAGGGGCGCAGGAGGGAGTGCAGGGGGATGCCGCTGCCTGGAGAATCGCGGAGCCGGGCTTAGCCCTGGCTGTCTCTGGCTCATTTCACCACTCCTAAACTGGAGGAATGACCATGCTAAAACCGCTGCTCAACTTCTGCAGGTGCAGGGAGGGGGAAGCCAAGGAGTACGAAGCCAAATTTAGGCATGAAACGGTGAAAAGAGGCTGCGGACGCCTCCATGGAGACATGTCCAGACAGATGGACAACAGCGCAGCCATCCCGGCTCAGTACCAACAGGAGCTATGGGTGTTTAAAGATATTTTCCGTGAAATATCTCTATAAACTAGAAAGATATATTACAGGCGCTAAATAAGCCGTGCAAGTTGTACGAGCACAGCTGGAAAGGTTTGGAGCACACGGGGCGTTACAAGCACACACGGTGCGTAAACACGCCTGCAGCCTGGCCATGTAATATATGTGCCACCCCAGTTATGCATGCATTTTATAGATATATAATATACATACACACATGCACACATATATATAAGCCGGTGCATTCAGCATAGCCATGCAAATGGGGCGATAAAGCTGTCCCTGACAAGAGTTGCACGCATGGGAGATGGGCTGTGGCTGTGTCCACCAGCGCTGGGGGGGAATTTGGTCCCCTTTTACCACCTACCCTCCACCCCAAGGCAAATCAGTGGTGAGGAGCAGGGCAGGGGAGAGGGGCCTGGGGAGCGGGGCGCTGTGCTGAGGTACAGGGAGAGGTCTGAGCACCCCTCTCCTGCACCCCCTGGGTCAGTATAAACATCTATGGCTGGGCTGAGGGGTGGGGTGCAGGGGAAAGCAAAGCCAGAGGGATGGGAGGGGGAAGGAATTGTGGGGGACCCTTGAGGAGGGGGAAAGCACCAGCCAGAGGTGTCTCCAGCGAGGGGAAAGCCCTCGTACCCGCTGCTTGGTGTGCAGGGCCCGTGTACAACCAGACCCCACAGCCCTCGGTGCAGGCAGAGCCTGAGCCCGACTTTCCAGGGCCGTTACCAGTATTTCACAGAAATCCCATGAAAAAAAGCAGCAAGCGGTAGTCAAACATAATGCTGTGACTATTAATTCCCCCCACATTCCCCCACATCTCCCTCCCGAACACAAGGGTTTAATTGGCTCCAAGACCAGGACGGTATAAGCAGTGTTATAAAATGAACTGACCCTGCAAAATGATGCAACATCTGGAGGCAGGGCAGCCAGGGAGGCAAGAGCATCTCTGTGGAGCCGCATCCCTGCTCCTGCCTCAGAAATCCCGGGCAGCCCTCAGAAGCCTCCGAGCATGGTAGAGAAAGAGAAGACCCTCGGCGCTTACCTGCCCGCAGCGAGGCACGTCCCCTCAGCACCTGCAGAAGAGGAGCCCTCTCCTTTCAAACAGCCCTAAAAAACTTCCCCTAAGTCCACCCGGGTGATTATTTTTTTAGAGCTAATCAAGGAAATAAAGTTAAAGAGGAGGAGAGTTCCTCTTGTTTGGGGTCTGATTTGGGGGAAGGAGGGGGTAGGGGGAGTTAAAGAGACCAGTTGCTGCCCACTGCTTTGACCAGTGAGGGATTCAACCCTTATTACCATTTTGTTTTTGTCCAGATTTGAAAGTAGGGCCCCCTGCATTCAAATCATCGCCCTCCATCGTTATTGTAAAGGACAGGCCTTAGTGGGCCCCCTTTGGATTGTCCTCCATTAACAATCCCTTCTTTTGTGGAGGTGTTTCTTTTTCTATTCACACACATCGCTGATGGTACTTCAGGCCCAGCTCTTAAAGAAACTGTTTGCAAAATTATACCTTTCCGCACGCTACTCCACAAGGAAGCAGGGAACTGTAGTTAGGAAAACATTATTGAGACTTGTAATTTAATTAAAAATGCTAAAGCTGCCAAAGGGAAAGGGAGAAAGGGGAAAAAAAGAGCATAAGAGTGCAAAAGCGGGAACCAGGTTTATTTTATTTTTAACCTCCACAGCAGCACATCCCTGAACGACCGGGGCTGGGGTGTGCAGGGAAGCGTTTGCACTCCTGCAAGCCCGACATGTGCGTCTGCCTGCCCGGGAGCACCCACTGCCCCACAGCTCTACGCTTGCCCAAGGTCCCAGGCCAAGGCACAGACAAGGCACTCAGATACCCTTGAGCAAAAAATGTTTTTAAGACTTGAACAGCGGGCTCCTGCAGCTGCCTGGTGCTCAGGGCAAAGCTGTTGCCTGGGGCAGGTGTGTGGGGGTTGCACATGTGCACCCTATTAGTCTCGTCCTAAAAATCTCTGGCTTTAAGAGTTTAGGGTGGAACAAAGGTGGAGGAGCTGCATCCCGTTCAGCATCCTTGCTATGCGAAAGGCTCAGAAGCACGTCTGCAGTGAGGACACCCTTCCTTTGGTTATTGTCATTATCCCCGTCGCCAACAGATCTGTAAATGTTCAAAGAGCAACACGACTTTAAAAAAAAAATCATAATAATTCAGCTGGCGAAGCAGGGCAGAGCCTGACCTCCAGCTCCATGGATGAGTGCTTCGCTGGGACCCCTGCTGAGCCAATGTGGACCTTCAACATCAACTCAGAAATTGGTGTGATTTGCCTGGGAAACCAGCAGTCATAGAGCAACTGGCCTTGACAAGATGAAGAGGAAATGTATAGAAGACGTTTAATGGGTCGCAAAAGGAGGAGGGGGGAGAAACCCAGCCCCGAGTGCTGCATTTTATATGTCTGGAGGGGCCCTTCTGCGGGAAGGGAAGAAGTAGGGCTGGGGAGGGGAGATTTTTCCAAGTTGGGCTTCATTTCCAAGCCATCAGAACCTATTTGGGAACGCTCTGCCCTGCAAAAGGTTATTTCCCTGTCCCCGGCTGGGACTTGGGCCCGGGCTGGGCTTCCGATAGAAACGGTGATTTCTTTAATGTCAGTGAATCGCTGAAGGCAGGCCGGCTGGCGAGGCTTTGTACATAGACGCACTGGGCTTGGATTATGCACGCCTAATCGCCTAATTTTCTTCGAGTGATCTGGATGCCGTACTCTTGGGCTGTGGAACATTTTATAAATAGCTGTGCTTGGAGTTAATATGATTTACTGGAGAGAGACCGGTTAAGCAATTCCCCATCTAAGTAGAGCAGTAATGAACAGGCTCTGGAGAAGATGCCTTCCCCACTGGCCTCGAGAGGAGGTGGGCAGGGAAGCAGGGAGGCAGAGGGGTGATGTTTATTTGTGTGTGTGCACAGAGTGTCATTGATTTTTAATTGTATTAAAAGAATTGCAGTAGCCACAGGCTGCCTCTAGGACCGGACTTTCCCCT
>NW_009734962.1:2421-3064 GCF_000703405.1 Apaloderma vittatum | reverse complement strand
CGAGCCAGGCTGACCCCTGAGGGACAGGAGCATCCCAGGGCCTGTCCCCCTCCACCAGGGAGGGGACAGTGGCTCCAGCCTTGCCTGGCAGAGCTGGCAATGCTTGGAGACCCAGGGGAGCTGGGGCTGCTGAGGGCAGGGCCTCCCTGCCTCCACCCTTAACCAAAGACACTGTGATTCAGTGAGAGCAGCAGTGGGGTCTCACGCACAGGGACCTCCTCATTGCCAGACAAAACTCACCCTGGGGAAATGTCCTGGGGCTTGGTGGAGCATTGCTGGGATCAGGGGGCCTTCCCCTGGGGATGGAGGGGGCAAGCAGTGAGTTAGAGATGACAAAAGCGACCTTCTTCGCAGAGGAAATGGAAAGGGGAGAGAACACACAAGCCTCTAGCCAAAAGGTCGTGGTGGTATGGTGAAACGGTGAAAGTCTGTCTGAGGCCTCCACACAGCAGCCTGGAGGTGGGGGATAAGTAGTCACATCCGAGAACCTCGCCCAGGCTGGCAGGGAGGGGGCAGCATTTTTAGGGGGGAGATAGTGGCTCCTTGCTCACATCCCACCCGAGAGGCAGAAGACACCTCCCTCCATGCAGGGATGGGGAGAGGGTCACTCATGCCTGCCCAGATGCACCCCTCACCCCAGTTG
>NW_009734962.1:372-2350 GCF_000703405.1 Apaloderma vittatum | reverse complement strand
GGGGGGCACCCCCAGGTGCAGGCAAGCTCCCCCCGAGGCTGCCCCGACTCTCCCCACACGGGGGGACAAGGGTCCCTGCTCTCAGCCCCACTCGCAGGAGCGCGGATGCTGCACCGCGGGCACACAATAACCAGGAGCAACACCCCCCTCCCCACCCCCAGCAGCTCCCAGTGCCTTCGTGAGGCAACCGGGAAAAATGAGGCTAGAAACTGTCCTGGGGATGGATACAAGCAAATAAAGATCTCTAGGGAAAGGGAGGAAAGGAAAAAAAGAAGAAAAAAAGCCTTTCTCCAGCGTGGAGCACTGCGAGGGGAAGCAGGTAATTAGCTACGTGATGGAGCAATCCTCTCCTGCAGAGGAAATTCTTGACGCCAGAATCCTGCCCTGCGAAACCATGTGTGACCCAAGTGAGGATTTCCTTTAATTTTTTCTTTTTTTTTTTTTTTTAAATTATTCTTCCCTTTTTTAAAATTAAGATCATTATATGTTTTTTTAAATGTCAAGCCCAGGCACAAGTGGAGGGGGTGGGGGTTGGGGAGCTGCGGGCATTCTTCACTTCAGAAGCTGGAATGTTTCAAAGTTGCTGCTGTGCTGTTAGCTGACGGCTATTGTGTGTGTTTAAGGCTGGGGGGGGGCGGGAGGAGGGGGCTCGGACCCCCCGTTGGTGTGGATTTGCTGTCCAAAGACCGTTAGAAAGAGGCAAGAATGAATGAGATTGAATGGAATTGTAATGCACAAGGCCCTCCTCCTTTCTCAAGGAGCTGGGAGGCCAGGAAAGCGAGTCGTGGGGAGAGCCGGCAGCTTCCCTCCACATAGGAAGAGGCTTTGCAAATCAGCAAATTGTATATTTCTAGGGGAAGAGAGGAGGGAGGGGGGTTATTTATTTTTTTTATTACAGATCTAGGGAAAAAAAAACTCAAACCAAACCAAAAAAAAGCCCTGCAGCAGCCAAGAAGACCAAAAGGAGACAGAAAAAGAGGGAGAGGAGACTTGATAGAAAAATCTGATTCCCAAATCTCTTGTAAGTGTAATTACTTTCTAAGAAAATTAATTGCTTTCTAAGAAAAAGAGAAAAAGAAATGTAGAAGAATGCCTGAAATTATGGCAGGGACCAAACCTGTTAGATCTCTTTCCTGCGCTGTGAGATTTCTGGGGCAGAAACCAGAGGCCTAGAATCTGCAAAAAAAAACCAAACAAAAAACCTCAACCTTTCTCTGAGACTTGAAAGAGATCTAGGCTTCATTTTAAAGAGATTTTGCTTTCTCCTCCAGGCTGCGGGTCAGCTCTGAGGCGATGCTTGGGATGGCAACAGGGCAGCGGCCGCCCTGAGCACGGCTCCGGTACCTGGGCCACGTCCCGGTGGCAAATGATCAGACAAAGGCTGTTTCGTTATTGACTTATTCAGCAGAAATGAGGAAGGATGTGGGGAGGGGGGGCGAAAGAAATTTTTCGGGTGTTTCGCGAGTGCTCCGCAGCGTGTTTGTGTGGGTGCGTGTGTGTACGTGTGTGTCACGTTGGCCAGGACAGGGCTGAACGTAGTTTTTTCAACCGTTTGTTGTGCTGCAGTTGATTTCGGGTTCAATCTTCTGTATTTTTCTAATATGGTGATCTGTGCATGGCGGAGTCGGGGCTTGGAAATGGAAGGAAAGTGGAGGCATGTTGCTTGTCTCTGGGATTTCTTTGTTCGGGGAACAGTAGGTGGTAGGTTTAAAAAGGCAGAGAGCGAAAGAGGGGGAGAAGAAGAAAGAAACGAAAAAGAAAAAAAAAAAACAACATGGCCCTTTGCAAATCATCTGACTATTTTCTTCCGGGATGTTGAAATGCTGCATTAGAGATTAAGGAAGGGCCGTGCTTAAGGCAAAATGTCTCACTGGAAGTGTTAATAAAATAGCAGCCAAGCCCCAGCCTGCTTTTAAAACCTGCAACTGGGGAAGAGGCTGCCGGGCCACGGGAGGGGTGGGAGGGAATGAGCGGGGGG
>NW_009734962.1:0-338 GCF_000703405.1 Apaloderma vittatum | reverse complement strand
GGGGTTCGTTTTAAAGGAGAAAAAAAAACCTGCCGAGCAGGAACGCTCCCTCCACCGCCGGACGACATCGCGAAGTCACGACAGGAGGCTCGAAATACCCCATCCCCGCTGCACCCCGGGAGGGGAGGAAAGTAAAACAAACCCCGCGGGTTCTCAGGGAGGCTTCACAGACCGGGGAGGGTGGGGTAAAAGAGGCAGGTGAAGGAGTTCGCTCTGCCCGCAGGGGTGGCAGACAGACAGACAGACAGACAGGTCAAGGAAAGAGCTCTGGGGAAAGGGGTATTAATGGAAAACAACACGTCTTGCTTTATGGGGAGGAACAGCTTCCCCATGACCCC
>NW_009734961.1:161442-163257 GCF_000703405.1 Apaloderma vittatum | reverse complement strand
ATATATATATATATATATATGTATATTAAATGGTAGGTTTTAGCATTGTGAACAAAAGACTGATAGTGAAGCCCAGAGCAAGCAGGTCTGCTGACATCCCCATCCATCTGCCTGGCCCTGGAACCATCCTCTTCCCCTATCCTTATCTGACTTAAAAAGATGCTGTTATTTGGGCTGTGTATGGACTGGTTGGGGCTTTTTCTCTTCAGAGCCAAGCCGGTGGCTCTCTAGGCCATGTCTTGCTTTAATTCCTCATTAATCTGTCCTGGCATCACCTTGGGAAGGAGCTCCCAGGGCTGAAAGTTGCTCTGTGCTTCATGTGCTGCTCACACCATCTCCAGGTGACTTGCACCTTACAAGCTGAAAAATGCAAGTCTAGACGAGAAACTAGAGAAATGCATGTAATTCTGACACCAAGTCTTGATATTCTTCAAAGGTTACTTTGCTCTGAGTTTTCACTGTGTATGAAAATGTTTGTATAGGAGAGTATAAAAATGTCCTTGTATGTTTATATTTGATTGATTACTTGAACCTTGGAGGAAATCTCTCCCAGAATGAGAGAGTGAGTTTGAGACAAGGTTGCCAGGGCTTCATCCACACCCTAGCACTTCCCACCCAGTTGAATACACGATTTTCCAAGTTACCAGATGTGGCTTTGCAGTTGGGACTATAAAATATTTCGTAACATGTTAACGAAAGTATTGGTGTCAGCTGCATTAGGCTGGCAGAGGCCAGCCTGAATGAGGCTACAAGGTTGTGCTTCTGATTTCCCTGAAATAAATTTTCCTGATTTGAGTGTGTGGGCACTGACGGCGTTCAGAGTCATCCCAGTCTGCAGCCTCACGTTCACCAACTGTCCAGATACATGCATGATGGATCTCCTGTAAGCTGGATGTGTGTTCCAACTATGGCACCAGGCTATTAACCTCTGGGTATTTGCATTATTAGTCAGTTTTCTAAATCCTTGGAGTTAAGTATAGAGACAGAAAAGATATTCCATTTTATTGGAGCTTGAAGTTGTCTGGTATGAATTTTACAAAACATTCGAAATGCTTCGCTTTCAGCCAATTTGCTACTCTGGCTATATTCTGCCTCCTATCTTCACAGAAAATTACTTGCTGCCAGCTAAATACAGTATGTTGATGACCTATTAATTTATGACATGTATTTGGAGCTGGGAACAAATTTATAAACAAACTTTAAGTTCTTTTCCCTCTGTGAATTGTACCAGCATTTGTTTTAATTTCCCAGTAGTCATGCTTAATGTGTCAGAAGCTATGTTCGACTTCTTGTTTTCCTCCAAAAGAAGTAAAAAAAAGGAGAAATAGCTAACTAAAGTTCAGCTCCTGTCAGGTATTATGAGCAATACTTTGAAATGAGGTATGAGTCCAAATAAAATATTTTAACTATGTAATATATTACCAAAATCTGGAGGACAAAAGGTTTACTTACTAAACAATCATTTAAGCTGTAAACCTTATATTCACCAAGGTTCCTTGAAGTTAAACAGAGGAGAAATATCTATCAGCACATTTTAACAGAAAGCAGAAGTCCTTACTAGGTAGTTTACAAGAAGAAAAAAAAAAAAAGAAAAAGAAAAAGAAAAAAGAAGCACAGCTTTTAAAGGTACTTTTCTCAAGTGATGCAGGAAAATTTCCTCAAGCCAGTATGGAAATTAATATAGCTGTAGGTAATCTAAATTGTTGGCATTCATTTGATGCTACAGCAACTCTGGGACCAATCCTGGAAATCCTACTTCAATTAATGTTACTAAAGTCAACAGAATTCAACGCAAGAGTGTAGCTGCAGGACAGC
>NW_009734961.1:155566-161411 GCF_000703405.1 Apaloderma vittatum | reverse complement strand
CGGGCCGCCAGGGGGGGCCAGCCAGGGGCTGCCGCTGCGGCTTGTGCCTCCACCATGGTCCTGGTCCTACTCTGGTTCCTCTGCTTCTACTGCTTCCAGGCCTGTAAAAGATGGTTTTCTCCTTCTGCAAAGGTCCTAATCATTTGCTCATGTGCCACGTCCTTCAGCAGCTTCCCATGAGGTGTATTTCTCATGCAAGGAAAAAATGTCTGGAGAGAAGGGATTTTCCAGGTAGTTCTGTGACTGAGGGTTGTTCTCTTGCTGGACCCACCTGCAAGTTGGGACAGCTGTTTTGCAACTGGAGATGAAATGATATTTAGGTGAAGACTGGTGGCTGAGGCACGTGCGACGTGAGTAGGTATGTGGGGTATATCCTTTAAGTGGATTTTGATGCTGGGGTTTATGTAGTGCAAGAAATGCTTAGGTCAGCCCCCACCACAGGAACTTAAGCACCAAGGTGCACTTTTAGCTGCCAAAATCAGCGTTTAATCAGTCCTCTAGGGAGATAGAGACTTTTGTCCAAATCCTATTTCTGCCAGAGAAGCACCATTAGAAAAGCATAGCAGGTACGGTATAACAGAAGGAAAGGCTCTCCTTTGTTCTGTTGTGGGTTTTTTCACTAAAAAATATGTACTTTCTCACATTCACTCAAGGGGTTTTTGACTCTTAATTCTTGGGGAAAATACACCCTTTTCTCCCATTTGTTGCAGGCCTTAAGGTCCCTATGAGGGTTGAGCCAAGCCCTGCATGTCTCCAAGGCATTTCACACCTACCAGCCCATCCCATAGGACTCAAAGAGAAGGAGTAGAGGGACAAGCACCCAAAGCTGCCCACTTACATTCCCATCTCATAGCTTTAGGAGCCACAACTGTGGTTCACAGCCATGTTGACTGTTTTCTGGCTGTTTGCAGCCACATTGATCAGCAGAGACTGAGCTCTGGTGTTTCTGGACCAGCTTTTGCCCACCAGACTATGCCCAGAGTAGAGGACACACAGTAGAGCTCACAGTGCATTGCTCTAGCTACACAATGAAGTCTCATGAGGGCCAAAGATCCAGCCAGTACAGCCGGTACAGTTGATTTTTTATGAGTTTGACAAACTGTTTTGTTATGAATTGTATTTTTTAGGCAATTGGCTTGGTTGCAACCCCCTTCAGGCTTCTGAGTATTGCCGGGAGGGTTGTGATACACAATTTCCAGCCTGTGAATGATTTTGGAAGGGGATCAGTTTGAATAGCCCTGTGTTTTCTGAATTTTTTTTTTAAAGTTAGATGGTATCATAGAAAAAACTGCCTGCATTTAAGAGTGAAATTTTAGCACGTTTGGAGGAAGAAAATGTCTTCCTTCATTTTTTTCAGATCACCAGGAGGTTTTGTGAGGATTGCCAGACACTGTTTTTAACAACCAGCCACATACCCACTTACTGTACCAAAAAAAAAAAATAAATTGCAGATCATTTCTTTATTTCCTCCCTTGACCACATTCTCCACCTTCTCTTAGGAATTAATAAAGCTCATCTGTACAAAGTGGAAAACTCACCGGCAGTTCATTCTGCTCTGCTGCTGCTCACTCAACTGTTTTTTCGTACTACAGGCACCCATTGCTGTCCTGATTCTATCTATCATATTTTGCCTTTGTTACAACTTGTTGTGGGGTCTCCTCACCTATTAAATCACTGGATCATTCCCTCTATATGTTAATACCAAACTATTTGAACGGAAGAAAAAAAAAACCAGCAGCCAGTAGCACATGATCTGTCCTTCGAGCCTTTGTTAGTTATGGGTGAAAACAAACCTCATCCCAGCCTAACCTTTGTGCTCTTGAAAGCCATCCCTGTATTCCCCGAGCCTCCTCCGCCACCACTGCACCACTGCCCGCGGTCCTCCGGGAGCTGTCAGCGTCCTTATTCATTGAGGAGCCCAACTAATAGGAACCATCCACCTGCTCCAGGGTGACTCTGTCTCTCCCCACTGCGATGCTTGCCGGGATGTGATCCTTGCCTGTTGTCATGACCTTGTTTTATTGGATGTTCTAATAGAAGCTGAAATGGATATTAGCTGTAATTACTCATTCCGCAAGATTCTGTAGGTCACTCTTTGTACCAGAGTTGAGAACCTTCATTGTCTACATTGCTTAAATTACTGAACATTGTGCCATCAGTTCTGAATTAGTGCTCATTAATGAGCCTGTGGTTCGAGAAATTCCCTATTTATTATTCAGAGGCCAAGTATAATTCAGGCAGCTGCAATGCAACACTACTTGCCTGACTTTTGATCTGTGATGGAAAGGCCTGGTTTTGGCTTTATGTGGAGTTTAGGGAGTTTATTTATGCAGGAGGAAGGCATATAGCAAGCAAAGAGGAATAGATTTTTTTCCCTTCTAGCCTGAAATCTCTTTCTTAGGTACCAGACTCTTTACAATAAAGCAAACCTTTTTTTTTTTTTTTTTTTTTTCTGATGTACTAATATCGACTTGGTTACTGAGTGGATAATTCCAAGATCATATTAAATTTCTCTATAATCCTGGAGATGACTGGCCACTGTATTAACCCCCTGCATTAAATACTCTCTTCCTCTGTCTTTCACTTTTGCACCTGCTCCTTCTCTGCTCTTTCTCTCTCTCTTTCTCTCCTGAGCACACAAATCCCAGGCACTGACGTGTCGTTGCAGACTGCTAGTCCCCACTATTTTAAGCTATAATTATCTCCTTTATGTTTTCTAACACTTCTCCAAAAGGTTAAGTAGCTTTGAATTCAGTGTGCAGTGCAGCTGAGTGGCACCCCAGGAAGCCGGGCTGGCAATGCGGCAGGCACATCCGTGGTGGCCAGAGGACAGACTTCACCTGCAACAACATCCCTGGCCGCTCCTACCTGGGGACACTTCGGTCCCTTCGCGTTGCACCCTCTGGCCCCACCAGCGATATGTTTGGCTGCAAACAACCTTATGGGGAAAAAGATATTGTCATGTATTTTGAGAGGTGGAGAGGAATCTGGATGAGTAGAATCTTTCCTACAGGGGAAAAGGGAGTGCCTGAAAATGTTCAGTGGTTTTTTGGGGGAAGGTTTGCTAATCAATGCTGGCAGCACCCGGAGGGCGAGGGAGCCAGGAGGGAACAGGCACCCTTGCAGCATCACCGCTTGGATCAGTGCAGCAGAGCATTTCCAGGGATCTGCAGTTCATGACTGAGCATTTCTTGTGTCAGTAATTAACACAAATATCAATGGGATAACAGCATGGGTGGAGATAAAGCTGGGTCTAAGACGATGATGGCTTAAAGGAGCACATCCTGCAAGTAAGCCAACAGACTGTGTGGCTGCCCTGTTTTCTAAGGAGAAAGAAAAGACAGCACTGGCTGCCTCTGAAGAGAGACTAAAGCTATAGCTTTTTTTACAAAAAAACCCACAAACACCTAGTTTTGTGGGTTTTGAAATCAGATCCATGAAATTTCTACTATGCAAACCCCAAGAACATTTAATAAAATGGCCAAGATCTCCAGAGTTTCTTCTCGCCCTGCTCTGGCAATACCAGCATTATTTTTCACCATTTTTTGACTTGAACATGGAACATGCTTGTTTTCTTGGCCAAACCACTGTTTCGTTTAGGCAACATTTCACACATAATTATCTGTGGGGAATGGGGAACTTTCAGAGGAAGAGTCAAATTAGCAATTTTAATGCTAGAAAATTCTTGAAGAAGTACAGCCTGGGTAATTGATAGAGACCTAATCTTTACAAGTTATAGCAATCTTTGAAGAGTCCCCAGCATATTTAACTTTATTCTGTAATTGTATGCTCAGGCTCTGAAGATATCTTAAGACTTGCTATTTATCTGCCTGGTGAGGCGCAACACTTTCTTATTAAAAACATATCTATCATGGTTAATGACTTGATTTTTTCCTTTAATACAGTACAATGACAGGTGTAAAGAGAAGATGAGCATCAGATGCTTGAGCAATATGCTCACTGTTTCAAGACGCCTTGAACATCAGCATTCCTTCATGGTGCCAGAGGAAAAAAAAAAAAAACGCTACACAGATTACACGCTTGTGTTAGATAGAAAATAGTACCATTTGCAGTTTCAGTTAAAAGCATGTTGAAGTGCATATGGAAAATACCATTAGGAGGAACTCCAGAGCGCCTGAGTAAAATGGGTCATTAGGCTTTCGTTTGTTGGAGAGTGTCTCCCATCTGACAGTGCAGAATGGTAGCATTTTTAGCAGCTTATGTTCCCAGTTACATTAAACAGACAAACAGATTGACTATTTTGCATTTCTCATTTGACAACAGCTTGTCTTCATTTGCAGCACACTGGTGGCTGAGCTGAAAGCATGGCGGATGAGTGTATCCAAGGTCCTGGTTTTGAATAACAGCAGATGCCAACGTTTAACTTCAAAATCAATCAATTCTTTTTCCTGCGTGCGGATAAAAGGTCTAGTGAAGTGCCTGAAGGGGGTTTTCTGCTGTTTACAGCTGAAAATATATTAAAAAAAAAATTCATTATAAAACTTTCTGCCAGAGATGCGGACGCTGGTGATTTCATGAAAGTAGGTATGTGAGAAAGCGTTTCTAATTGAGGGGTATGGAAAACATTATGCGAGACCTAGCAGAGCTTCATCTTTTAGATTCCTATCTGGAAAGCTTTTGGCTGCTGTCAGATCTTGGGCCAGACGAGACCGAGCAGACTCTGGGTGATCACCCACTTTCCTCCCCATGCTTCTCTGTGCTACCAGTGCAGGAACTCCTGATCTGCAGCCACAGGAGGTTACAAATCAGTCTGTTCAGATTCCTGCAGTATTTGGCCTGAAACCACTGTGGCCCATAAACTCGAGGCGGGGTTGGGTGGGGAAGACTATGGTAAAATGTACATGCGGTCAAAAGTGTTGAAAAGCCTGAAGGAGCCTTGGAGCTTCAGCTCCTCTGGGCAGCTGTAATCCTGCCCCCATGCCTGCTCAGTGTTGTGATCTTGGGAGGTGCCAAGAAGTTTAGCGTCTGATTATCTTACAGCCATGTACAAAGAAAATAAAAAAATAGAGGTCGACATTTACAAAGTATCAATGACTGGGCTCCTGGTAGGAATGCAAAGGCCCTCTGTGTTTTCTTTTGAAGCTGAGGGCAGGGGGTGATTGCCTCCCCCTTCATGCACTACCCCTGGCAATAGGACTCCCTGATGAAACTGTAGGATGCTCTCGGGTGGGAGCAACATCCATCCCTTATCGGCAAGATTTAGCACTGTCCAGATAGTATGAAAGATTCACGAGGTAGTAAAATGTGAGCTGTATAAAGCTAATCCCAGTGTCTGGAGCATTTGGCAGGGGAGATGCAGGTCCGATTACAATGTGAATTGTAAATCTTTTTTCTTTTAAGACAAATTTTCCTCCAATAAGGGATGCATTATTTTCAGCTCAGTAGCAGAAAAGACAACCAAATCCAGCACAGGTTCTCTCCTTGTCATGGGAAAGCAAGGGAGCAGCTTCTCTTGCTACTTTTTTGACAGGTTTTGAAGGCACTACTCTAGGTCCCTGTCTTGAGGTGATTGTTGGGGATATGAAGCCTGAACTGGAGAGGTCCAGCCCAACCAACTAAAAAGGCAAAGCAGTCTTCAGCTTTTCTTAAGCGGCTGGCTGTGCAGCACAGCATCGCTGTGTATGAGCCTGGGGTCTTGACTCCAGCTTCTGATTTCAGGGAGTAAAAGCTAGACATGACAATGTGCAGCACAGAGCCTCTTCATCTCTTTTTTTGATTTAGCCATAGGTCAATGGTTTTCTGCAGCCTGAGGGTGACAGGGAGAGTCTCCAGGGACTGATAGTACAGGGACAGGCAAAGCACACCCCTGACACCCCCCCGGTGC
>NW_009734961.1:137613-155535 GCF_000703405.1 Apaloderma vittatum | reverse complement strand
GCTGAGGTGTTTTCCTCCTCCCACGGGCAGCTCAAAGGTTTTGGCAGCTGCAAATAGCCACCAGTTAAGAAGAAACTCAAAAGGTGCGGGGAGGAAACTTTTACCACAGAAATATTTATTTTCTTCTCTCACCCATCCTCCCTGAAGATTTCCCTCTTTAGCAGCTCTGATCACATACACAGAGCAAATACTGTTCAGGACCCTGAAATAACACCTGCAGCCAGAAATCCCTCATTAGAATAAATGGTAGGTTTTCATGCAGGTTTTTCTCGCCATAGTGAAGAAACAATTTCTTGATTTTCTTTTTATATAAAGATGCTGATGTAGAGCATTCTAAAATCCTTTGGATAATATTTATTTTGATGTCAGGTCAGTTATGTTAGACTCATATTGGAAGAACTGGCTTGGCAGTGCAGGAAATGAAACAAGAAAAGCTAGTTTTGAATCTGAAACAGTTTTAGGAGAGCCCATCTGGTAAAAGAACTGGTGTCACCTAAGACATACAGACAATCCCTTCTGCAGAGTAGCTAACATTTGCCATATAGACACATCTGGTACCCACGATGAGTCAAAAAGTCAATTCTACCTTGTAATTTTCTAAAGCCGCTTCCCTTTTTGCAGTTTAGTTCATCACATTTACGCATGAACCAAGGCTCATTGGATTGATCTCACCTGATGCTATCATACTGCATCCACATGAACTTTTTCTGAGCTATCTGTGATGCTCACACAGGCTGCTGTATGCACCCCAGATCAACTGGCTTAGGTCAAGGCTTCCTTTGGGTTCCCCACCCTCACTTGGTCTGAGCAATGATACGAAGGGCTCTGCTGATAATATAACTAGCACTAATTTGCTGGAGCTTTCATGGGACAAAGTAAATGCTACGGATGCTTGGTGGCCCATGGCAGGCAGGGAGGGCTGACAGTCACTAACTAGCCCAAAAGGCTTGGGAATCATTGCAATGAGGGATTTCGCAAATGTCTGATTTCTCTAAGCTGTCAATTTATGCACAGCCAGAACAAGGCTCAGCACCAAAAAGGTCCATTATCCTTCTCCTGCAGCATAGTTTTGCTTAATATACTCTATTATATGCTCCCTGATAACTCAGTCTCCCTGTCCATTCTGCCTAGCAATCCTCCAGCGTACAGCCAGCACGTGGCTGTGTAATGGGCTGGAGAATCCTTCCTGCTCGACTTCTGTGCGCAGAGAGGCACGCACAGGGTTTAGTCATGCTCTCTGGAAAGCAAAGCTTTCTCTGCTGCTCTCCGCTGGAATATGTTTTGTTCTATCTACTTCAAATATCTTGAGATTCCCGCAGAATTGTCTCTTGTTGTGACTGCATTTAATCCTCCACATTTCTGTCCGCTCATAGTTTGATGCTGGTGTCTGCAGTCTATCGTTATTAAGCGTACGTAGTGATTAGAAGGAAAGAACAAGAGATTAGAGGAAGCCAAGAGCTCTCTGAGGCACCCAGAACAGAAAACAAAAAAAAGGGAAAACACTTTCAAGGCCATTGGAGTACAAGAGGTCTCAGCATGTGGCAAAAGCCATAAGCAAGTAAAAAATTTGACAAAGGCCATTGCTTGGGTTGTTTGTGTGATTGTTTCACAGCAAAAAGAGCATAATATTGATTCCAAAAATACTGTCTATCCTTTTACCTAGAGCTATGTATTTTGATAGTCAAAAGCATATAGCTTTTTTGACAAAAGCATTAAGGAATAGCTATGGAAAGTACCACAGCTTAAATGACCATGTTTTCTTTCTTCTCACTCTTTTAAAAAAAATGTTGCCGTTGCTAGGACATGCATTTAGAGCTCTTTGTTGTCTTAATGGAGACTGAAACATGTGTAGAGTTTGGCGTTTGCTTTTTTTATTCATCAGCTGAATAAAAAAGCCAAGCAGACAAAGCATTTGTAGTGCAAGAGTGGAGTGCAAATCCCTCCCTGTAAGCTGAACAAAAAAGCTCATTAAGAGGAGGTGGGACTTCCTGGTCACAGCTTTTAACTAAAGGGCAAAGGTCTCCTGTTAAGTACCATACAGTCTAAACAAGGCTGCGTAAAATTATGGGGGGGGGGAAGTCAAATATTTGTTCGTAATTCTCAAGTTAGTTTATCCAGAGTGGCAACCAGGGAAGTGTTGGGAATGATTAAATGGCTGCATTGAGGCTACAAATTGCTGCTACTTGCTTTTGTAGCTGGACTTGTTGCAGTTGAGTGATGTCGCCCATCAGTGCATTGTGTGCACAGTAAAACAGTCGAGCAGTGACAGATAGACTGAATCTCGGAGCTACTCCATCACCGCTGAAGGATCCTGCTCACTGGGAATTGAGAATGAGCACAAGCCATGCACGCTGCTCAGAAACAGCTGCTTTCACTCCAGCCCAGCTCCTCAGCTGGCCGGGGTATGCAGCAACTAGTAAATAAGCTTTATCTCTGATCTCACCAGGGAGGAGAGCCAAACAAAACACAAGAAAATAAATAATTTGGCAAAATGCTCTACTGATAGGTCTGGATGCTCAGACTGTAAACTTCCCAGCCAGCAGGACATGATGTCAAATGAGTAGATGACTCGTAAGAAGAGGTAGCAGTGCTGGACCCCAGCTGGAAACATGCACAAGCTGCCTTGACAAATAGATGCAGGGGCAGCAGCTCAGTCTGCAGGAGCAGAGCAGACCCTGTGCTGTCAGCATGGTTTTTTACGCTGGTTTACAGGTACTTCGTCTCATATGCAAATGCTCCCACAAAACAAAAGATGAGAAAGGCCAAGGCCAAGGGCCTAGGGAAGCATGAGCCCCCTTGGGGAAAAAAAAAAAGGTGGATGTTGGCCAAAGCACTTGGTCCAGTTTGAGTGTTTCCCTGCTGTGCTTAGCTTGCCCTGGAGCACAGCCTCCTCAGCGCAAAGTCGCTGTTACACGGGCAGGGCTTGGTCACTGGGATGGCTTGGATGCTACATGGCATCCCTCACCCAGCCACACAGGAATAGGCAAAAAGCCTTTTAATACGGTCTCTGCACAAATTTGTTCCACTGTGTTTTGTGACCCCGCTCTGCTTTTCTGCACAAGGGCAGATAGGTCCCTCCGCTGTCACTGTGCTGAAGGAGAGGGCGGGAGGCAGGGGGAGAAACATCCCCAGTGACTTCTCCCCACCCATCGCCTTCTGCCCGTTTCCTTCTGCGGTTTCGCACCTTTGTTCGCTGGCGAGCTGTTTGCTCACGCGCTGGGTTGCTGTTTTGGTTGCTTTGTTGATCGGAAAAGACGACAGACAAACGTAGCCGTGAAGATTTAGAAGAGTCAGTTCTGGGAACAGGTTTGGTTTTGGGCTGGAAAACAAATGGAAATTTAGTTTATACAGATTGTTCTTGCTGATTGTAGAATCAGCAAATTTTGTGTATGGGTTCATCATGAAATTGAAATGGCCAAGGCTTAGTACACATTGTGAGTTCTAACTGAAGGCATTAAGGTCAAATTCTTCCAATTGCGTGCTAAACAGAAATCATGAAGAAGGAGGTAAGCAGTGTGGATATCATCTGGCATTTCTTCTGAAATACAGATTTTGCATTTAGAGTCCAGTCCTTTGCAAAAACTCATTAATGGACAATTCATTATGGTTCATAATTTGCACTTACACTTACCTATGTGCAGACAAGTAGCAACTGCATTAAACATTGGTACAAAATCAAAATAAAGTGAAGCCACACCAAAGACAACAGTTGTGCCAAACAGAACTTGAACGTAGATCTCTGTATTCCGTGGAAGTCCTAGAAGAACTTCAGCATGAAGTTATGAACTCTTCCCTGTAATTGTTTCATTTTGAGGATGAACTTTAGTGCTTCTATTTTTGTACATGTTTTGGTTTTAGTCATAAGCAAAGATAGTTGATGACAGGCAGGTACGTGCACTAATGTCCTTGTGCTCTGAGCACAACTGCTTTTAATACGAGCAGCCTAGTATCAGGACACGAGTATCAAACAAGCAAGAAACTGTCTAGAATTAAGAACTGCTTTAACTTAAAAAAACTGATATGGCTTTTAAGCAAACCTGGCTTTTTTTTTTCCCTGGCTTCGCATGGAAACAAAAAAGGCAGAAACCTGAATGTCAAAGAGAAACTTAGAAGGTGAAGAACTCATGTGAACTGAAACCAGAAACAGCTCACATAAACCTGCTGAGAAACAAAACTGCCTTTGCTTAGCCAGATACCAATGCATTATCATTTATTTATTTATTTATTTTTATCTCAAAAGCTTCAGGAAGCCCAAATCCCTACAGTTTGTTGGGTGCATGGAAATCAGATTACAAAGGAGAGGGAAAGGGGGAGAAGAATACCAGGTAGAGATAGAAAGGTTGCAATGCAGCAGGCAAAACGGAAAAAATCATGTATTTTGCTGTTGTAAACAAGAGGTGTCTGAGAGTGGCTGCATGACCCAAGGGCATACAGGATGTGTGTTAGGGTTGGAAACCAACCATGGGTCTCCTGTGTTGCCCTGCTGAAAGTGGCTTTTGAGGTACTAAAGGGAGAAGGTGCAGATGTTAGAGCAGTAGACAACATAGAAACAAATGCTGGTACAACCGGCTTATCAGGGAAGTAGTACAGTATTTATGTGACCTAGCAAGAGAACATGGATTTTAGAGGAGAAATGCACTGGTGAAAAACTTCCAGTCTTGAGCAGCTAAATGAATCTCACTGAAGGTGCAGCACAAGCCTCCTGGCAGTGGGATGGGGTGGATGAGTACTCAGTAGCAGCAGGATGGAGACTGGAGGTGGACAGCTGGATGGCAAGAACTTTATGTCCTCCAAACCTTGAAGTGAAGCTGAAGAGTTCGTCTTCTGTGTCCTCTTTCTTGAAATAGGAAAGTGCAAATGTCTGACCTTTATTTATCATGATCAGCTTATGGGTATTGGAAAAAACACTCTAATAATCCCCATCTTTGGGTCTAACGTGATTTGAAGTGCCATGACTCCATTAGCCCAATCCATTTCAGGAACCTTTGCTGAAGATCTTCAGCCTCCTGATGTGCTTGGTGGATGAGTTGAAGGGAGAGGAGCCAAATATCTCTAGCTTGCCATCTTCTACCAAAGTACACCAATTTGGGGGTATTTCCTGAGTCTCTCCAGGTGCAAGGGGAAGCAGGGTTTTTCATTTCTGATGTGTGGCACAGCAAGAGATGCACATTTCAACACCTTGCAAGGTTGTGAGCTGACATAGCTCAGGGGAAACCTAACCATGTAGTGCCAGTGATTCTTCTTAACAAATATGAATAATTCTGAAAACTAATTCACTGAATAAAGAAATGCAAGAAGATAGGCTAAATAATTTTTGGACATGAGAGAGAGTTCCTGATGGCTCCCTCAGGTAATAATGAAGGAACTGAGGTGATCAAAGGCTGTGCTGTCTTCTAGAGCCACAGCCAGTTACATCAACCTGCTGGAAAAATACAAAGCAGATAATCAGAGATCCTTGAAGAAAAAATAATTTTACAGCATTCAACTACTGACTTATTTGTAAGAAAAGCAGATTAGAAATTGTAAGAGTGCAAAGTTTTTGAAAATATTTTCATTATCTATTAATTAAACTTTATTTCACTAATGCCTGAAATCTTGATTATGTGATCATACTCCTTTTTTCACAAGAATGCTGCTTCTTTCAGTACAGAATCATCTCTCCCACCGAAGTACAGTCGCTTCTGTCCCATTTTGCCTCGTAGCAGTTTAGGATTGGAAGTAAAAAAAATAATACAGCGTCTTAGTGAAACTGCAGTCGCATGGGCTTTTAGCGCTCAATTAACCACCATCACAGATTTCTCAGCATACAAGGAAAGAAATAAATACCTTGAACTTCGGCGCCTTGAAGGGACAAGGGGAAAGAAATGGTTATTCTAGGTTTCATTCTCATTTTTTCTTAAAAGTCTTCTCCAGTAAGCTCAAATTGTGCTGCTGATGAAGTGATTTTTTTCTGTGCTGCAAGTATTAAAGGTACTGGCTAATTTAGCTATCATGATAAATACCTGCTAGGAGCCTATTTTCTTGAAACAGCAAAGAAAAAAAGAAACATTTTTTGAAAATGGATAAAAATAACTGTATTTTTCTTTGTATGGAAAATATTTTGAGGGAAAATAACCTCAGATAATGTGGGACAACATGGGGTAACGTGCTATTTACTGAAAGGACATGAGATTCAACTTCTAATATATGGACAAGGGAGGAGAGTGACAATACTATGTCCTTGTAAACCTGTCCGGTTGCTGGCACTTGGCTGCAGTAATTAGTGGAGCTGTTGTAAAAGACAGTGTGATCTTACTGAGGAAGCTATATTAAGATACACCAAGCTGCTGGAGGTGTCCCAGGCTACCAAAGTCCCAGATGGGCGGTACAGGTAGTCAGGGATTTGCCAGACATCAGTGACCATTCCGTCCAGCAGAAACCCCTTCTTCCAAGGGGTAGCGGGAGGAGTGACGTGCCCGTTGCCCAGCCGTCCCACCTGAGGAGGGACTCGGTGTGGTTATATAGCAGAGAACAGCAGGGCTGAGCAAGCTTCTGTTAATTGGCTGTGACGAGGCCAAGAGCCCAGGCCTTTGTGTGCTCTCCCATTTCAAGGGCTTGCATTTACCTCCAGAGGATTATTACACAGAATTTTGGCACAGCTCTGCCTGAAGACCTCCCTCTTAGAGTTGGGAACAGCAAGTACAGGAAACTTAGGCAGGTGCAAACACACACACACAGGAGAGAAATCGTTTGGGAAAGTAATTTTAGCTACTCGTTGTCCCTCTCCTACACGTGTGAAGTCAACACACATTGGGTGGGATACTCCCTGGGGCAAAGAGGAGAGCATGCCTTACTTCCTCATGCAAGTTTTATCCCAGAGTGCCATGTAAGTAGAAGAGAAGCCCAGATTTGGCCTCTTTTCCCATAGGTAGCAGTGTCACTGGCCCTGGGGCTGCCAAGTGTCTTCACACCAGCCACTCAGAGACACCAAGCTTCTTGGCCGGCCTCTCTCCAGCAGCACTTGCCCAGCAATGCCAGACAGCTGGGCACAAGCTTTGCATCACCTCCCTCCCCAGCACTCTCTTTCACCATACCAGAACTATATATAGATCCGTGCGAAAATTATTATAAATCGCCACTCTGAAAATGGATATGCATAAAAAGTTAACTCTTCAGCTGAGCCACTGAATCACGAGTTTTTGCCTCGAGCACATTTTTACAGTCCCTGCAAAAACAGAGGCATTAATGGAAAGTCTGACACAGCATTAACTCCCACTGTGCTGGGAGTGGTTACTGAGTTTAAAATGGTCACAGAGTGTTTTCTTCATCTTCTATGCAAAGCCTCGTGTCTGAAAAACTGCACATGGCATTCGCATTGCAGGCTACTCCACTACTTTTTCCTTGATGAATTACTGTTTTAACTAACAGCACTCCAGTGCCAGGCCCCGTGCTTTTAGCAGCACAGCTACCCACAAGCCCTTTTTGTGGTTCCCTTGTCTGGCTCAATTTAAACCCAATGTGACTCTGGCTTAGAGAGGTATTTTGTAATTGCCTACCACAAAGTGATAAGGGTCTGCTGCAGCAGATGACTTGTATGCTTCCCCAAACAAGCCTTTCACATTTAAGAAGGTCGGCCGTGTCATTTCTCTAATTTTCTAACCGCAGAAATGTATATTTAGAAAAGAGCAAGGAAACTTCCTTTACCCTAAGCAATATTGCATAATGATGGAGGTGGAGGAGGATTAGCACAAAGGTTTTTCTCTGAACAGAATTCTGAGAGATTGGGAGCTGGAAAGCCTGAATAATGACTTATTTCAAATATGCAAAGCCAGGGCTTTCTGTGTGTTTCAGATCCCTTCCTGTTTCACGCTGGTTTGGGGTATGGTAGGTGCAAGCTCTGCTGTTGTAGCCCATGTCTTAGACAGCCTACATGTTTTCTCCAGTGCTGCTCTCCTGCACAATCATGGTCCATCTAGAATCCTCCTGCCAGGGTACTCGGCATTTGCCAGCACAGCCTCCTTTGAGCCTGAGCCCCTCCCAGGCTTGTCCGACCACTTTTTCCCTTGCTATCCCCACTATCTCCTACCCTTCACTAGGTTTTAAAGAGATTTAGGCGTTGCTGTTATTGCAGTTACACTACTGGGCTCAGGAGTCTGAAGTGTTTGGACACAAATGCCAAGAATAATAAACAGTCCTAAATGTCCTCAGGATGAAGCCTCTGCTGGCGACGAGTCTCCAGACCCCATGTGATAGGTGGGAGGAGAAGCTCCCCGAGATCCTGGGCAGGAGGTGATACTTGAGCGGGGACAGTGGGTGACCTGAGGTTTGTTTTTTTTTTTTTTTTTGCTTGGGGATTGCAGCCATCGCTCTTCTCCCATAGGCTTATGGCTGTGAGATTTAAAAGCCATGTGGCCAGCTTTGGAGCATGTGAAGTTGGTGTGAGGTCACTCGGGGCTCTACTGGGGACAGGTGTTGCCCCAGGAGGGACTGCAGTTCCCCACGGAATCCGGGGAACCCACTGCCACTCTTATTTCAAATATAGAAACTCTCCTAGCCTTGTTCAGCACAGCAAGACAGGTAATTTTGGGCACTTTCCAGTGTTTTCTGGCAACTTCTTCCTCAGGGACCACGGTCCCTTCATGAAGTGCCCATGAAGCCTCTTACCTTGTGTGTGGAGGCTATATTGGGTGGTGGCTACCTAGCAGTTAAGTGTTGAACTACATAATTAGGCTCAGCAATCTGTTCCTCTGAACCTGTGATTCTTTGGGACACATGGCTGAAGCACCCTGATATCTGTGATATCAGCATGTACACAGGGCCGATGAGGTTCACCTATATCTCTCCTGATGGTGGTTTTCAAACTTGACCCTGCAAAGTCCACCTCTAGCAAAAGGAAAGCTTTTACTATGATGGTCATCCAAATCTGAGAAACTTTTGTTAGGTGAAAGGCTGTGGCAAAAACCAGCCACAAATAAGCATACGTGGTTGTACTGAACACATGATGGCTGGGGATTTAGAAGAAATATATTGTGATTAGGCCTGTTTGGGAATTGAACCATCTTTCTGTCAAGAAAATTAAAATGGTTTGGAAGTTATCTATTTTGCCTGGCCTGGCTCGGGGTATGAAGCAATTCTTGGAGCAAAGCGGACACGGATAGTTCTGTTCACTAAACTTTTAGGAAAGGATGTTACCACTGCCTTGCACAATAGTCACAAAAAAAGTTAGTTTGAGAATGACTAATTGTGGCAGTGGGACTGCGATACATGAGAGCAGAGCCTTGAATCGAGACCTTTGTTCCCCGCATTTGTGATGGAAATTTGCATTTAAATGGTAATACTGGCATCTCATTTTCAAACGAGATTTTTGGAAAAATACTGTGAAACTTTTCGATTTGGAATCCTAACTTTCTCACAGTAACTCGCAGCGGTTTGTCCCTATGCACAGCCTAATGGATCAAAAGTTCAATTTCTGCATAGTCTATTACTTGCATACTCAATAAAATAGGATGCACGAATGGCTTAGCTTTTTTTTTCCTTTTTTCCCCACTAAATGCAATTTTTCCCCTCAAAGATTACTGAAAATTACTTTTGCAAGTCAGTATGAAGGCTTATCAGTCCAGTGGTGTTCAGATCCCATATTAACTGCCTCACATTACTGTGAACAAGAACTGCTGTAGAAACCACTGGACTAAGAATGTAAAGTACATACTGCTGATGTATGTCCCTGTAGTAACCCTTTCCCATCATAGCTACCTGATAGAATCTTCTTTCACAAACAATTCTATCTTATTTTAAAAAACATTATATTTTAGAACTTAAACTTTCCTGATGCTTTGGTGCTGTATCAGTCACAGTGTTTGTGACTGATGAGCACTGAGAGCAAACACTTCCCACCAAGGAATCTTGTAAAAAGATTGCTTTCACAGCATGCTCAGGGCATATTAAAAAAATTATGTTTCAGCACAAAAGAAAAAGAATTTAGCCTGTGAATGTCAGGCTGCTTTAAATATTTTATTTTGCCTGTCTTCAAAATCAGTGAATCCCAGAAGAAGCCATCCCTTGGGGCTTAGCCCTTCAAGGGTACAACAGTCTTCAATCCTATTGATTTTAGTGGACCTTGAAGGCACTTAATACTTCATAGGCTCAGTCCTATGCTGTAGGAGGGTTACCCTGTGCATGCTCACCTATTACAGCTGCCAGGAGATCTAATACCCTTGTGTAGCTGACAAAGAGAATCTAGGAAAGTTCAAAATAAAAATGAGGAAAAGGTTTTTAATAGTCTTCCATGGGCTAAGTTACCCATGTGTGATGGTTAAGTTGCCCATGAGTGATAGGCTCTCCCATCCTATACAGACTGTACAAGGACTCTACCTTTGTTTCCAGAAAAGTGCTACTTTTCATGAAGACATCACAGGTTTCATGCAGGAACTACAAAACTGAAGTCTCCTGTCTGCAGTTCTGGGATGGATATGGAGATGAGATGGTTACTGCAAGATCCTTTAGCAGTTAAGAAATCTGCACCCATTTCATATACAATAGAGTACCTGAACTGAAAAAGAACCCAAACCCAAACATGTCAAAAGAACCGCAACATTGAAAACTGAAGGGCTTAAATGCCTCAGTTTTGCTTTCTTAAAGGACTATAAGTTGTCTTTCTTGTATGCATTAACCTGTGTTTGCATCATCGCCAGTCATCGGTTCATTATTTCATGCAGGACGTACATAGTCACTCAATATTTCTTTTCATCCTTATCACTCAACGAGTAGCCACAGACCTTATATAGAAAGGCTTCAGATGATGCAGTACTTTCTGCACGATATGCTTCCTCCTTGGCGTTGCTGTCCTGCCTTCTCTCCATCACGCACTGGCTCCACAGATGCTGATGAAGACATTTCACATTCTTGTGAATGGCGAAAACATCAGCCCCACTGCAGAGATGAGGAAATGAGACACACAGCAGTGAAGGTCAAAAGTTTCCATTTACTTTTGGTGCCCAGTTTGAGACACCTAATCATGGTTTCTCAGAACTCAGTGTCACCTTCTGCGGTTGGCAAAGGGCAGTGTGTCTCTGGTGGGCTCCTGTCTCCTTGGCCCCAGGTTCAGGAGGCTGCGCTTGGCTACTTCCAACCTCCATGAGGGCAATGCCTCATGGGAATGACCACACACTTCAGGAGTGCAGCTGCTGAATGCCCCAGCACCACTGCAATAGATAGCCCTGCTCTGTTGATCCAGTGTAGCAGTGACCGATGGGGTCTGCTGTTGTGGCACATTCACCTGAGTTACAGGCACTCCAGCAGCTTTTACACACAGGGACTACTTCTCTTTAGTGTGCCCTGAGGAAGAGGTAACCAAGCTTGCAAGGACATGGATATATTTTTGAATAAAAAACACTCTTTATTATAACCCAATCTCTTTGGGTGCCTTGTCTTTTTTGTTGTTGTTCATCATGGTATTTCAGCTGGAGAAGAGCCTCTTGCTCTTGAACATTAATTGTCACTCAAAATCTTTTATGCTATTAATTTCTTATTATAGCTCCATGTTTAACATGCAATATTGTAAATACACTTTCAGATTAGCTTGCTGACTGGAAAAAAAAAAAGACTGTTCTTAAAAAGCTCCTCAACATGTTTCCCTAAGGGACTAACTGTGTAGCATGTGGTTTCAGGGGAGTTACTTCAATTCACTTCCTAACAGGTAATGGAAATTTGTTAACCTTTCATAGACTATATGTATATAAACCCCTGTCTTTTCCCCACACCTGCACTGGTTCTGACCATTTGCTTAATTCAAAAAAAAGCCATTAGAGAATGCTACCAGGTTGAAAGGGGTGGTTTACGTCCATTTTCCCCAAAGATAAATGATTATGTAGAGAATAGAGAAGGGCTAGACTGTGTCCTCTCTTTAAACCATAAAGAGTCAACCTTTGTGTGTTGGTTCCTAATCAGTACCCTATAAGTTGGTCTCCAACAGCTGCTTGCAGCTTGCCATTTGCAGTGAGGGTATGGGTATTTTGCAAGTGTGGGCAAATTACAGATTACTGATGCGTCATAATGAAGGACATGCTCACCAATAAGCAGAAGGTAGGCCAAATGTCAGACATCTATAAATACCCAAGAATACTGCAGTAGCAACACTGGAAAGAGGGCTTGGTTCCCCAGGGAGCTCTTCTTTTGTGTGGCCCCTACCTCCAAGCTCAGAGGAAGACAAAGAGGTGACAGATCTTCTGCTGGGGCTAGAGAATTATTAGGAGAAGAATTGAAAGCAAATCAAAACAAAACCCCAAAACTCCCTTAGATTGGTTGATGAGACATAAGCCTTTGTGTTTAGTTTGGGGTGATGTTAAAAAAAAAAAAAAAAAAAAAAAAAAAAAAGAAAGAGGTCACTTTGACTTGTGCATTGGCACAGAAAGTCACAGAAGGCAAAAGTACGGCTCACAGATGAACTGATGAATTCATGCAGGATGTTAAATGTGTTTGTGACGCTTTTCCTTTTGGAGGAAGAGACGTTCGCTCCAGAGCACTCCTTGTCCCTCCTTTCTCCACACCCTCCTGGAGATTTGCACATAGCCCAGTCAGAAACCAGGAGCCACACTGAATGAACCATTGGTCTGATCCATCTGTGCAGTTCCCATGGTCTTAAATTTGCCTGCAACAAAAGCGAACATGTATCAGTTTGATAATGTTAGTTGCAGCCTTGACGAAAAGACAAATAAGCCACATGGAGCGAGACATTGTGTATGCAAAGTAAATCAGTGTGCAGGAGCAACAAAACCAAAGACATGCTGCTGACTGACAATACTTTGCCCTAAAATAAAAAGTAGGTCTGTCCATGGGCACAAGGAACATACTTATTATCTTCCCTCCATCCTGCAGAGCTTTTTAGGTGAGCAAGTACTGGTCTCACTCACACAATTTACATGAACGGAAGTGTGACAAAAGGGGACAGTCCCTACCTTAAAGTTACAGGCCACAGAAGGGAAGTTTAGCAAAAATAGGAGCCATTAATAGTCATTCCTTCTCGCCCTGTGAAGTTCACTGAGGTTTAATTAAAGCACTGATATGTTTTTGACTGACCTTATTTTCATACCTGATAATCAGTAAGCTCATTATCATTTTTTAAGCTTGGTTTTGAATCTAGCTAATTAGCAGTCTGTGGGTCAGCAGCTAAGTTAAATAAAGAGAAGGAAGAAAACTCCAACATCTGCATATTTTAGATACTCCCTGCAAAGGAGAGTGGCCGTCAAGTGATGCTACCAGCAGAAGGCTGAGCTGGCACGGTGTTTTGAGGCACTATGGGAGCACCAGCTACACAGTGGGGACAGGACCTAGCTGAGCCTCTGCCTTTGGCAATTGGACCACCAAAAAATGGCTCGAACATCAGCTGAACAGTTTAAACCCCTGATCTGTACTGAACAGGTCTGAAGAAGAGCAAGGCACAGGTTCCATAGTTCCTCATTGCATACGGAGTGAATGAAAGGACAAGAGGAGCACCAGTTTGCAGCGCTGGCACTTCCAGGAGGAAGTGTAGTGCTCAGCTGCTCCTGGGACACGTCCCAGTCCAGGCTGGATGGACCTTTCTCTCATACTCAGCATCCCATCACCAGTTCTCCCTCCTGACCTTCTCCTGCTCTGAGCTTCTCCAAATTTACAGCTTACAAAGCTCTCAGTGGGCAGAAAAGGTCTAGAAGAGGTCATGCTTCAAGGGACACCATCAGCTCTTACCACAGCAGATACAGCAGCCAGCTGGGGAGCATGAAACCTCTGCGGTTAGCTGGGTTTTCTGACAAGAAAACTGGCAGAAGGCTTGGGGGACAAGCAGTGCTGGACAAGAGTTGAAGGGGAGTATTGAAGCTGGGGGGTGGGGGTGTCCCTTTTTCAGAGGAGGGCAAGGAGCACTAACCACTAATCAGCAAGTGAGGAATGGTCTGGGCCACATGTGATGCTCCTGTTGTGGTCATACATCTCCATCTCTGGCAGTCAGGAATCACCAACAGTTTAAATGCTGGGGAGGAAACAAATTATTATAAAACTTAACACCTGGCTTACACTTTGCACATTGACAGCCCTGCGCAGCCATCAGCTAATGAACTGAATGAGGTGTTCAATTACACAATGATTGTTAACGCTCAGTTAAAACCTACAAAACTGAGCACCAAATGGTAGAGCTGCAATTTCAGCTGGCGGCTTGTAGACGCTTCCTTCGTAATCACGGATGGTGCTTAGCAATACTTAAAACAAACTATTTCTCCTCTTCCTCCAGCTTTTCCTGATGTTTGTGTGTAATGGCCTGTTCTCAAATGAGACTCTCCCTTTCTGAGAGCTTGTAAATCTGATGTTGTAAGACTGGGTACAGTATACGTGAGGTATGCTAGGTAGGCTGTTGATTTTCTTAGAAGGCTCTGTTGCAAGGTTTTTTTCAAACCCACGATCCACAAACACACACACACTAAAAAAAAAAAAGGCAGAGGAAAAGAGCAGTGTGTAAAGTACCTAAAACATTCAGCAAACTCTTTATATCTACCATAATTGAAGCCTGAACAAATCTTGAGTTTCTTTATAATTTGACAAAACTTCCAACACCTCCTTTATACATGGAGACATATGGTTATAAAGTCACATGATCAGCTGCAAAACTAATGGCTGAAGCATGTGATAAATTGCAGTTATTCTTCACCTTTAGCTGCTTCATCCATATGTTGACCATCTCCTCTGCCCTGCACGCAGTGATCCATTGCCATGGGGCTACTTTCCACGTCCTACTTCTCCCTGCAAGAGCTGCTTTGTGCCTTTCAACAGCCAGCCATAAATCTGCTTCTTCCTTTCCATACTGGCAAAATGACAGGAGCCCTCCACCCCCACAGGCAGAAAATTCCCACTGCTGAAAAGTCCTGCCCCACCGCTCCCCTTCATGCGGCAACCGTTCCCAGCACCGAGCTTTGATTTCATTATATGCATGGGGCAGGCAGGTCTGTCCCCCTCATGATGGCTTTAGCAAGCACGTGGGGCTCCAGGGATTGCCTCATATTTGGCAGCAATGATGACGGCCCAAATCCTGCCTGTGTTGTCCCAGGGTGGAGGGGCAGGCCAGGAATGTGATTCACCATGAGCGTGACGAGATGAATTACACTACTGCACTTTCTCCAGATACTGCTGTTTAAAGAAATTCATGCTCCTGTCTCCACAAGCATCATTTTATCCTCAATTTTATGACCCTAGATGATAAAACTGTACAGAAGTGTAGCTTGCTGTTATTTCCTTCCCCTAATCCAGTTTGCACTGAACTGACATTTCCCTCTCTCTTTTGCTCTTGTTGCAGAGCACCCAGAGTACAAGGTCATCAGGCTGGAAGCATACCGTTGCCTACTTATGTGAGGGGGCTTTTTGATGCCTTAAGAAGCAAAATAAGATGGCTGATGTTATGAAGGTTAACAGGGGCCTTCACATCTGGGCGAATGAGAGCTCCAAGAGGAAGCTCGATGCCTCCAGTCATCGCAGCGGCAGTGTTTCACTGCTGCCAGCAGCGCGGGGAGCACTACCTGTCTCCTATTAAATGACCTCTATTCAGATCAGCTGTTGCATCGCACCATGCATGTGTCTGGTCTTTCTTTCTGGACACGGTGTGGAATTTGTTAGATGTTGCTTCAGCAGTTATCCTTAAGGGATTGAACAAATTTTGCAGTCATGGGAAGGGAAAGTAGCAGGAGCTGGCAGATTAGAGAAAGAAAAGATTTATTTCTAAACATCAAGTACCAAAGTTGATGGCAGATGTTACAAAGCGCAAGTACCCTCTGCCTCTCAGAGGTGTTAGCAATGTTGATGTAGGCTTAATTTTGCAGACTCTGAAGACATACAGTGCTGTGGTCTGACTGAGATATTTGCAGGCATCAGACCCCTGCACGACTTCAAAATATTGCTGCTGTAGTGAAGTATTTATGGTATTTGGAGAAAGAGGCTGGGACGGAAAACTCCAGGGAGTCTAATCCCAGCCTTGCTAGAGAATTACAGTGTGACTGGGTAAAGCGTTTACTTTGTGTTTCTGTGGGGCTTCAGCTTGTGTTTCTAAAATGGGTACCACAATCAGGTTTCCTTCCCACACTGGTGGTGCAGCTTTCCGCACTTGCCTTGTACCAGACTTCCTGCATCAAGCTAAAATGGATGATGCTCCCGCTTGCTGATCATAGAAAGCTACAAGGTGAACGGTGCTTTGCCCTAGCGCTATGTGTACTTGCCACAAATTATAAAAATAAGTATGAAAAATCATTCATTAATTAGTTGAAATTACATTAATATAATAATGGAAGTGATTTATTTATTTTTTCCTCCATTTGGCTGAGGGAATAAAGAAGAATCATTACAAGGGTCTTTTAAGGAACAAAGCACTGGAGGCAGCAGAAGAGACAGTGCTTTTAATGAAATGTGTGTATTTACTTGTAAAAATGTGCTACGGATGCATATGCTGGGTAGTAAACAAAGAACTGAAAATCTGTCTGATCAGCAAGTCTATGACTAGCTACTAATTAGGTGTATCTCATTTAGGAAAACTCCCTCAGCTGCTTAAGTTTTGTATGGGGGGAATGGGACAGGACACAAGGAGAAGGAGGTGGCTGTGCTGGAGAAGCAGCAACAGCAATGAGACAAAGCGAGTTGGAAGTAAAACTCCTCATCCTTTAGCCCAGAAATGAAGGTCAGATCCATTAGCATCTGTTCCAATACACTCCGTTTTTTAACCGGTCCCTTATCCATCCCAGAGTTTTCTCACTGTCTGCTAGTACAGCACAGGGAGTAGCTCCCCGTTGGAGAGGGTTGTGTGACCAGGGATCTGCCTGGGGTCAAGGTACCAACACAAAATTTGCACAGAGTCAGAGCACTGGTAAGGAAAGCAGCCCTACTCTTCGCAGTTATGAAGAAAAAGACCGCAGTGTGGGTTTTAATTGTGGCATGAAGTAGTCCTTAAAAAAAAAAAAAAAAAGAAAAAGTAGTCTCCATAAATGATACTTTCTTGGCTATGATCATTAAAATAAATGGAAGCAAAGAGATTAATAATGAAGTAACCCAAGCAAATCAGACAACGTAGCCTGTCTCCCATCCATTTCAATCTGAAGTTCATTTTGGCTCATGCATCTGAGTCTGAGTGAGTTTTCCTGATGGATGGATGATAGCTCACATCCAGGTATTATTTTTTTTATTTTCTTTTTATACTCAAAGGGTTTTAGAAGGCATGGTTTTGGAAATACCCGTTGTCTAAGCTCAAAAATATGTAGGTAGTCCCTAAATTGATTTTTGTAGACAGATGCTATTTCCATTTCATTTCACATGAGAAGAAGTTATCTGCTCAGTTATCTTGCCGGCTGTGACAAACAACAGTAAAATACAATAGCAAAACAAAACAAACAAAAAGTTGATGACAATTTTATACCTAGGCAAACAGATAAAAGTAAAGGCATCCACTTTCTCTTATATACCAAATTCAGTGGGAGACATCAAAGTGTCAGAGCAGGCTGAACATTGCAGCAGCAACCTAGAGAAGTACCTTCCCAGGTGCCCAGCACATCAATAATACCAGTCAGATCAAGCCCTTGCACACCTATGGTTAAGGACACGCTGAAGCACTTTGCTTTGCGGGGTCAGCACCACATTTCAGACAGCCCTGATAAAGGTGTAAGCATGAATAAATTAAATAAGCCCTTATTAAGTGCTGCACAGCAAGCAGGGATAGCACCTGCTGGGCACTAACACGTGGTGCCTTTGCCGCGACGAGCAGCAGTGCCCAGAGCAGGGGAGGAAGGAGGTGTCTGGAAGCAGCCCCTGCCAGGGATGGGGACCATGTCTGGGTCAGAAATAAGCCACATTCGGGCATCTTCCAGCCCCTCTGCAAAAGAGAGGGCTGGTCCCCACTCAGCGGAGGGGCGGGCAGGTGTTCCTGGAGGTGATTTTTGGCTGCAT
>NW_009734961.1:123142-137582 GCF_000703405.1 Apaloderma vittatum | reverse complement strand
ATTCCTGCCGAAGGGATTACGCTAATGCAGCTGGGATGGCATCGCATTATTGATGGTGTGGTGGGGTTTCCAGAGCCTTGCACAGGAGTATTTTTATTTATTATCTAATTCTAAATAAACATAATGAATAAATCATATCACTTATATGCAATACTGGTAGGTGCAACAGAAAGAAAGCAGATGGATGGATAGATCACGTCACATTTTAGCCTAATAGCTGTACAGTTTCATGTTATATTTACATTGTTTGATGCTTAGCTGCATCGGTATCAGAATATTAAAAGCGTTTTCTAAAAATCAATAATTAAACCTGGATTTCATTATTATTCAGAGCATATGAATTCACAGATCAGTTGTATTAAGCACGATACAAATATCATACTCTATGTAATTGTACTCACACTAATTGCACATTCTGGCACATTATGAGGTAATGATGCTTGAAGTTACCAAACAGTTCAAAGATCAAAGGCCATGCAGTCAAAGATTTTAAAATAAAGCTCCTGATTTGTGAATTTATGATAATGTGCTAAATTTGACCTCTTCCCCTCATATAAATAACTATATATAATTATATTATTATATAATAATTAGCCTGCCGTCTCACAGCAATTACAGAGTTACTCTATGGGTATGTGAGCCCTGATAAGGATGGCAATACCTGGCATCTCTCCCCACCTCCTGCTTTGCATCTCTTAACTTCCCATCAGTTGCATACATGAAAATATCCTGGGCTTTCCAAGTCCTTTTTGCTGTGGATTCCACCAAAGCTAGACTTTTATCTCTGTTTGCTGGTTCTGTTTAATTGGTAATTTGCAGATAATAAAAACTCAGAGGAATATTATTCATTCATCTTCAAAGAGCTGGAAGCCAAGAGGGTCTGGTGGGGCATCCAGGAAGCCTTGCAGAGGACAGAAATGGGAAGACAGCATTTTTATCATCTTCCTCATTCAGAAGAGAGAGAGAGAGAGAGAGAGAGTGAGAGAGCGCAAGAATGAGCAAGGCAGCCTGACCAGGAGCCAAAAGGAGATGATTATGTGGTTATCCAGAGGGATTCTTTCTATTACTTGAAAAATCAGAGCACAGATTTAGAGAGACAGGTTGATGTGCTCAGGAAGATCAATGAATAGGAGAGGTTCATTGATGGCATATGCTTGGGTTTAGACATAAGTGGCAGCTTCAGAGGTATCGACAGCAGAAGAGAAGGAAAGAGCCGACAGTCAGTGGAGTGCCCAGGGGTCTCCACTGGCAAACAGGGTACCCTTCCCAGGGAGAAGAGGTGGCACCATTGCTTTGGAGCAGCAAAACTGGGTGATATCTCAGCCGTAGATATATCAAGGAGTGAAATTTTGAGAAAAGCACAGCAAAGAAGCACACCTGAAGAAGCTGCAGTGGAGCTCAAGATGTGCTGGTGGTGGGAGATGGTGAGGAAGGGGCTCAAGCAGTGCCCTCATAGACATCTTGTCAAAGTTTAAGGCTGGGCTGGCTACTAGACTTTGACAGACACTCTCTGTGATCCTTCCCTCCACCCTTCCAGGGGAGGATAACAGGAGAACCAGGGAGAGAAACTTTGAGACTGAAAAAGGGAACCTACAGGAAGGCTGGGGAGGGACTTTTTACAAAAGTGTCCACCAACAGGACAAGAGGAAATGGATTTAAGTTAAACAAATTTAGATGGGATCTTAGGAAAAAATTCTTCAGTACAAGGGTGGCAAGACTCTGGAAAAAATTGTCCAGAGAAGTTGTGGATGCCCCCTCCCTGGAAATGTTCAAGGCCAGGTTAGATGAGGCCTTGAGCAACCTGATCTAGTTGAGAGGCATCCCTGCCCATGGCAGGAGGAGTGGATTATATGATCTCTAAGGTCCCTTCCAACATGGGCCATTCTATGATTCTATGAAAAAAGACTTGAACCAGTTTAATGGAAAAAAAAAAAGAAAAAAAAAGAGAATAGTAAAAATAACAATGAATACGTCAAATCATATACAGAGATATACAAGTAGGCAAATATGCTCAAAGATACAAGAGAATGTGTTAACACAGGACCCATACCTTCCAGACAATAACAAGGTCCCAATCGGTAAAAAAAGACATCCCAGACTGGACTCTGCAGCAGACAGGAGTGCTCAAGCCCAGAGTCCCAATGACAGTCTAAAGAAAAAAAAAAAAAGCCAACCACAAAATGAGCTGTTCCACTCCCAGCCAGGAGGAAAGACAACCTACCCCAGCCAACAGTGCTCCTCTACCTTGTGAAAGCAAAAGGCAGGAACAGCACAGGGAGAGCTGATGAACAGCCAGAACCAATCCTTCAGGAACAACAGCACCAAAAGCCTCAGGTGCCTTCTTAGGGGCCCTTTTATACTGAGCACCATAGGAAGGAACACCATGATTTGTTCATCTGGGTCATCTGACCCATCCTCTCCTCCCCATAGGCACAGCTGCCCTCCCCATGTCATTGTGATTGCCATGTGGTCCAGGCAGCCCCAGGAGACTTTTATCCTGGGGCTCTCAAACCAGGACACATCTGCAAATAAAATACTCAAGCAGCAAAATGCTCACAGCTTCCTAAGGCAGGAGAGGTTTTTCTTCAAATTTAAATGTTTGTTCACATGATTTTGTTACTAAAGCTCTGTCTTAAAAACTTTTAAGATGCTCTCCTGTTCTCTGCAACTCTTTCATTTGTCCTGGTCTGCAATCACTTCAACACACTTATCCAGCCCATTCGCAACCAGCAAAAGCACTTGGTCCCACTCTGCAGCAGAAAAGACTGTCCATCTGTTACGCATTGATAGAGTGAGCTGCTGAAGATAGAAGGACCAGAAATATTTTTGTTGGCACGGGGTAAGAGGCTTGGAGCGAAAGTTAGTAAGGGACAATAAAGATAGCAGGAACTCTGGAGCATCGACCTCCAGATTCATCCAGGGTCATTGGGGAAAGTATATCAAATATGTTAACAGATATCAGGAGCCAAGAACTAATTTTAAGGAGGACTGGAAGATATTCTTGCTAGTTCAGTGAACGTTTTAAAGCAACTAAAGCAATTTCTAACATTATGGAGCTTTTGTTTGTTTCATCTCCTCTCCTTTGCAGATGCATTCAGATTTCCGAAATTTAGAAAACTCAAGTAATTGATTCTTGATTTAGGGTAGTCAACAAAATCTGGAAACTTAATTTTCTTAATGGTTAGTAGTGCGTAGGAGTTTTTGTCTGTATTTTATATTTTAATAAGCCACGACGATGTGGAATGATATAAGTAAGGCATATACTTTAAGGCAGTGATTTGCAAATAAATTTTGTCATGGCCACCATCGTGATTCCAGAAAGTTAACTGTGGTTGCAGATTTAACTATGAATGGGTTATTTTAGGAATTCTTTAGGAGATTCGTTTTTATGCATTTTACTGTCGAGTCCATGTACATGAACAGATGCTTCAAAGCAAATGAGCAGATTCAGTACTGAGCATCTGACCTGATCTCTGCTCATTCTGAGTTCTGAATAACTCTTCTATTGTCTATAACTGCATTAATTTTCAGGTTCTTTTTGGCTTAAATATGGAGAATTCTTTGGAAAATTGCAAAAAAAATATTTTAGATTTGCCAACAGTGAGATATACACCTATATTGTCAAACTGAAAAGTATATGTGATAAAAGGATATAAAATTCTGTGCTAAATTTAATGTATAAAATAGCTATTCAGGCAAAGAGGAATCCAATAAAAATGTTAGTGCGAAAAAAACTGGAGACAAAGGACGAAGAACTGAATTTCTTTGTTTTATTTCTTTCCTCATCTAAAAAGAAAAAGAAAGCGGCTTCAGAGAGAGAGCATAATGATGGTGAGGCAGAGAAGAAAGCAGTAAAAGAAATAGCCATGCTAATGTCCACAGTTATGGTCCCAACGATTCAGCATTACTCAGATTTCAGGTGATGCAAAATGCAGATACTCCAGGAGAAACAAAAGCATTTTAAAGCAAATCATATATTAAAGTGTCTATGTATATATGAACTTGTATGTAAGATATGTATATATAAACATATATCAAATATTTACATGTGTATATACATACATACATACATGGGCATGTGTCTGCGAATGCATATCTGTGCCAAGGATGCCATTAACCTCACATTCAGGAGTAAAAGCATCCATGTGAACAACTGCTCTGCAACCGAGAAAGTCTTTGAGTACTGTAAATTGCCAAAGGGTTCCAAACCAGGGGACTAATACAAAAATTAGGAAAATAAGACTAATCAGATTATTCAGATGAAACTATTGTATTTCATTCAAAGTGCAGTAAACATATGGATTAATCAGCCAATAAGGCCACTGAGGCAAAGACTGTGGCTCATGCTCCGGAAAAAATAATTTCTCTTTTTTTTTTTTTTTGTAATTTCTGCTTGTTCATGGAACTACAACAAATATTTAGATGACTAACCAGTTTGCCAGTAAAAGTTGTTTGAAGTTTAGTTCAATTGATCATCATGGCTGGAGCTTTTTACTCCTTTTTTAAATTTATTTCTTTTTAAAGATGAATTGAGGTAGTTTTCTGCAAGTTGTGCAAATGAAAGTGAGCGAATCTAGGATAACCGTGAACAGGGCAAGGTGGTATAGGGGTGCTGAAACAGAGACAAAAAAGCTGTTTTCTGACTCACCCGCAGTGATGTGGTTATGCACTTACAAGTGTAAAAATGTTAGTGACGAGACCGCGAATGGGTATTTGTTGGGACTGACGTGCAATGGAGTCACTGCAGAGCAAGCCCTGTTTGTTTGCCAGCACAACTCCGAACCCACAAGCACAGGAGGCGATGGCAGAAAATGCAGGTCTCTTGGCATTGCCTGTATTTACATAAAGAAATTCCACTTCTGTTACAACTTCCTTGGGAATACGTGGGAGGGGGTAGCTCTTCAGCTGAGGATGCTGTCTCAGCCTTATATAAATACCTGTAGAATTGCTCAAATAGTTCATTAGTAGCTTATGAGTTTGTGTGCTTGCAGTCCTCGCTAGCTCTAATTGCCAGGCCGTTGATTCGTACCGCATCCGACCGGAGCCGGCTAGCAGATTCTCTGCTCTGTTGCCCCATTAAATGAGGTGTTACTGTATTTGACTCAAGCTGAAAAGGATCCCATCCCATTTAGTAAAGCGACCAGCTAGGGCTGACCTAGCTGGGGACAGATTTTCTTCCAAATCTCAAAGAAGTCCTCCTGAATATGAGATGTTAATTGTGGCAGGAATTAAGGATTAAACAGTCATGGCTTCAGGTTACTATTGGGAACTGAAAGCAGGATTACAAAGGAAACTGGGCCATGCCCTCACAATGCTATTACCCCAGTTCTTGAATCTAAAAAACCTGAGAAACTCATCCTCAGTGACCAATAAAAACTAGTCTAAATTGTGCTTACTGAGGTCTGAGGAAAAGAGTCATAATTGTGCAGCCATAGTTTGGACACCTTTCAAAGCGGAAGATACCATCAAGGATGACAGAGTGAAATTCAGCCCTGATTTATTCCCTCTGCAACCTTTATCAGTACCAAAGCTCCAGCGCTGGCTGTACATCAGGCCACAACCTCATCTCTTGCCTGGGAGAAACAGACCCCGTGCGGGAGGCCACCCCCTTGTGCCTTGAGTCGCTAAGAAGCGAGCAAATACATGGCGAGAGCATTTTCCCTCGGGCAGAGTGCTGGGTGAAGTCCTGGTGTAAGCTCAGCCTCCAGCGTGGGGTACCCAATGACTTCAAGTGCTGCACCCCTGTGGGCAGGGATAGGTCCGGATTCTGCTCCCCTGGGGGGGTGAAATCTAGCTCTAGCTCCCCCACAGCACCTACAGTGTTAGGGTGATGCCCCCCCATTCAAGTTCTTGGAGGGGTGGATGCTCAGATGAGCGAAATATTTATGAAGGTGGAAACCTCACATCTGACCCCAGAATACAAAGCCATAGAGATGAATGGGTAGAAAAAGAAATTCTGCGGTTGAAATTTATGACATAGTAGCATATACTTAATAACCAATTAAAGCCAAGATTTATTGGGAGCTAAATTACATTTGTATTATAAATAGAACTAGAATATACTGTTACAGAACAAAAGCAAAACATCTTAGCATTTAATATTGTAAAAGACAAAGTAATCTAATGGACCCTAGATGTTAATGGGTGTAAAGATTTACGCTTTAATTGCATTTTTAAGTCACCTTATTTTACAGTGCTCTTTTTTCTATGTACATAGAAATCAGCAACGTGCTGCATCATTATACTTAGTAGTGGCAAGACCGACTTAAGGAAATGTGTTATTATAGGCCAGATCAGTTTATTACTTATAAAACCTTGCAAACATTTTAACTGAAATGAGCAGTGGACTTTCACTGACCTTGGCTGCATGTATGTGAGACCTTCCTAGCAAATTAAGCTGGTGAAAAGTGTGTGTGTGTGTGTGTGTGAAACCGAGGAGGAAGGGAGCGGTAATGAGACAATTTCTATTTGTAAAGCCAACATATAAACTATATTAGATTCATTGCATGGCAGGGAAAAAAAAAAAAATCTAGCAAATGATGAAACATGAAATTACATCCGATGAAATTATGAAATAATAATATTGTATTTATTAAAGTATTAGCAGCTCTAGTCCAACTTTGGGATGATACCTGAGGCTGGCATGTCAGGACCTGCTTTTATAGCATATAGAAATCTTACAAACTCCCCAGAAACTGATTCCTGTGCCTGTAAAATTTCTTTTCCAGTTTGTGTTACCTCTTCAAGATTCATAAGCTGAGTTACAGTTATAGATGAATCTAACTCATACTACATTTGAAAAAATAAATGTGCACTAAAAGTAATTAAAGCATGTTGGTTCATGAATAATACACCATTTTACTACTATTTGCAGAGTATAATGAGACGAGCTACTAAATTGACAATGAATGCTCTATTATGTGATTGCCAACTGTTTTATAAGATATTGAACAGATTCATTTATTCTATCATCATGTGCATTATCAAGCTATTGCTTTTTAATAAATTAATTTCTCCTATGTCTCCAGAGCCTTTACTTTGAAATCTGGCTGAAGGCATAAATGAAATTAATTCTGTGGTCTGAGTTTAACTACCAGTGCCGGGTGCCTTACAAACGAGGCGGCGCAGTTGGCAGCCGCCGCAGAAGGGGATTTCTGCCGGGTGGCCGCAGCAGCGGCGCGCTGGCCCCGGCCGAGGGGCTTAATTGCGACGGTGAAGGATGCCTTTTAATAGCCAGCTGACAGAAATAGTCGCCCCCGCAGGGCAGGGCTCTCTGACAGCTCTTGTTTATCAGGGGCTCCTCGCTAGTCATCCCCCTTCCCCTGCCCTTCACCCCCACCCACTAACACGCCGTAAATTGACCCTTTTAATTGTTCAGCAGCCTAAACCTGGTGACACCACTCATCGACTGTAAAGCAGCGCTTAATCCCTGGTTGGGTGATAGTGTCATTAGGAAAGTAATGTGATTGCGGGGAAGAATCTCCCATCTCGGCTGCGGCCGTGGTGGAGGAGAGGATTATCTGTGCCCTTCACCCCCACCCACTAACACGCCGTAAATTGACCCTTTTAATTGTTCAGCAGCCTAAACCTGGTGACACCACTCATCGACTGTAAAGCAGCGCTTAATCCCTGGTTGGGTGATAGTGTCATTAGGAAAGTAATGTGATTGCGGGGAAGAATCTCCCATCTCGGCTGCGGCCGTGGTGGAGGAGAGGATTATCTGGGAGCCCTCGGCTGGGACCGAAACAGCACGTAAGGTCCGTACGGCCCCGATGCTGCAGAGCTATTTCGCTCGATGGTAAACAACGTCTAATTGCGGCTGTTGACAGGACTCACCGTGTTATAATTAACCTTGCTGCAATGTTATTATTTCTGAAGGAAGCCTTTCTCCATATTTTTAACAATAAGGCTGACAGGTGTCATATTAAAAACAGGGCTTAATTCTAATGCAACTATTCCCACCCGCCCTTCCCTTTTCATTTTTGTGCCTCTGTAATGCATGAATTTCTCCTGCTTATAAAGATTAAAGGAACGGCTTTGCTGGAAGGAAAATACTTCTGGTGTTTTTGTAGTCCAGGTACATTCGAGATGATCTCAGTGCCGGCTCCCTTTCTCCTCTCTTCTCCAGCCACGCTGGCTCAATGCTGGGGGGGAAAGAGAGGGAGTGAAATAAAGCCTTCCCTGGGATGAGAGGTAATTCAGGATCCATTGAAGTGAAATTTCAGGCTTCTTTTGAACTGTGACCCGCGGCCGCCGGCTGGGCGCTCCGTGGGCTGCGCAGCCTGTGATGCATTGCTGACTGCTGTCCACCAGAGACCCAGCCCGGGCCAGCGGTTCACTTACAAGTTTACACTGGATTTAAGTCAAAATGCTAAAACGCTGGTGTTCAATCACTGCTAACTGTGGGCTCGGCAGACAGCTCCCAGCAGACTCTGTGCTTGTAAAATCCAATACGCCACATAAAGTAAGGGTTTATGGAGGTGCAAGGGCTTTAGAAGACATTTTTTTTTCTCGCCCTTCCCTCCTGCTTGGTTTCTAGTGACACCGCTTTTCAGGCACTGGGACACATCCCACAGTAACCCAGGCAGCAGCCCGAAGCGCAGAGGGCTGCACACAGCAAGATGCTCCCCATTTCCACAGCCTTTCCCCGTCTCCGCTGCCCTTCCTCTCAAACTGCCTACAAAGTCCATTTTAAGGCCATTAGTTACGTGTTGTGCGATGATTGGTGTCCACACCAGCGTGGTGCGGACCAGCACTGTCTTTTTCTCTCGTCCCTTTGCAAAAAGCTCACACGTTTCATGCCCGCCAGAATCGCACGCGTTCCTCGATCCCCACTAAGAACATTAGAGAGCTGCTCAAACCACCACTGTTAAAGGCTAACGCCAGCTCAAGGAAAAGAGTGCCTGCTTTGCCAGGAGGGATCATGTAAATCCCATGTACAAAGCCCCTAATTTAGACTGTGCTCACATGTCCACGGGCACTGCACCAGACCTGCACAGGGTTTCCACATGAACAATGTGCACGGTGCAGATTTCAGTCCCAAAGCGTTGGCTAATGTTCAGTTTTTATAACAATCCTTTTAAAAGAATGAAGATAACCAGCCAAAATAGTCTCACCAGGCATCTGGTAATCTGTTCTGTACTCCCTTAAGGTAGATGATTTTCTGGGACCCAAAGAATATATATTATTTTGTTTTCCTTTTTTTTTTTTCATAAGTAACTGCCCAGCAAATTGATAAGAGCCCTTTTCAATTAGATAGTGAAGTTATATGGGTAATGTTCCATATCAAAGCTCTATAAAACACAGCAGAATTAATAAAATTACTGCTTCTCATTTAATTCAGGTCCTCCAAAGGGATCCGTATGTCTTGCTTTCATCTGTTTGTAGTACTTCTTTGCACCACCCAGCCATGAATTGATCAAAATCACATTCCTCACTTAAAACTGGAGCCCAATTGGTGAGAGATTCTGGATAGTAATTAAGGTCTGTGCACAGATACATGAACCCCCATAAAAAAAATACCAAAAGGAATCATTGTGCATCGCTTGGATTATATGCAAACACAGCTCATGTTGACAGCTACCTCTGGATGACTCCATCAGTACACACTTTATCTCCAGCTGTCCAAGTAATTTTCCCAGGATTTTGCCCCTCTTTTTCACTCCTCTCTACACAGATGGATTAGAGCAACAAACGGTTTACATGCTGCACATCATTAGCTATCCTCCCTCACTACCCAGCAGATAACAACTGGGCTCTATCATCAGGACATTCATAACACCTTGACACTTTTACAACTATGCTGTTCTCTGCCAGAGCAATCTTCTCTTTTAAAGCATGAAGCTAATTCACGAAACGCCTGTTGGAAAGTACTCTGCAAACGCAACAGGGGTGGGGGAGAAAAGAAAAAGCACAGCCCAGAAAAGGCATCTAGTAAATAACATAGTTAGCACTGTTAAAAAAAAAAAAATCCAGAGAAAAGCAGCCCATACTTTCTCTCCAAGATACCTCTGTAATTTCCCTGATGATGAAGAACATCAGCAAACAGCCTGATGCATTTTAGTGCTTCCATCACCATGCTGGACCAGCACATCCTGTGCCTGGTGTGAGTGGCTGCAGCCTGAAGCAGGCGGATGGTTCGGTGGCGAGGGTCCCGTCCAGGCACTGCGCTTGGATGCCTCCCCTGGGGATGGGGGTGGGTTTCACTAAGGAACCTCTTTGCAAAGGGACCGCTTGAAGGCTTTGGTCAGTAGCATGTTTGCCATTGGGTATTGTCAATGGCTATTCTCTTTTTTTTTTTTTTCCCTAAACGGCCTCCAGTCTTGACTCTGAAAGAGTTGTTAAACAACTTTTTCCCTGCGTAGGTTGGAATCCTGCTTCAGAGATCATGCGTGCTCAGACACGGGCTTACATTTAGAATAAAATACAAACCTACATTAGCCACTGTGGATGGAAAGAAATACATTTTAGCAGCGTTTTCTGAGCTTCTCAGCATGCTCTCCTGACGCTCCAACCATACATTTTAATGTATAGTACACGCTTGTTTAAAAAAGAAATACATAAGGAGAAAGAGTAATTACCGTATCTTAAATCCAGCCTGATAAGAAGGGCTTGCACAGTCTGAGCAGCTGTTCCACTGCCATTCAGATTATGAAAATATAATCCTAGAGAACCTTGTCAAGATAAATACAGAGCATGAAATGTATAGGCAATTTTTCCCCAGCCACATATAATGATCAATTCCAAAGCCACAAGTGATACCAAAGGACAAAATAAGATCTGTCTAGACTTTCTCACTTACAAGATATTGATCATTCCAATGGCAAACTGGTTAGTATAAGTGTGTTTGGCTTGAAAGGTCATGAGCTTAACACCTGACAAGGAGTTATTCAACCTTGATGTAAGTCAAATTATTGCAGTGTTGCTGGAAAGACTTTCTCTAATAAAAATCCCTACCTGGTCTGAGAATATCTGAAATTTGTCTTACAGCTGTCAAATGAAAAAGCAGGGGGAAAAAAAAAGTCAAGTCTTGGTGGGGGTTTCTGCTGGTTCACCTCTATCTGCAAGTAGAGGTCCTAGCAGTCTCTTACTTCTTGGGCAGACCACGGGTATCATCTGCTGCCTGGACACCAGTGGAAGCCGTCCCTGACTGAAAGGGCAGCTCTGTCTCCTGAAGAGCTCCTGGTGGCTCTTCATTCCCAGCAAGGGATTTTGCTTGCTCACCTGTGTGGACATGCAGACCCATAGCACCTATGCAGGGACAAAAAAATCACCCTTAAAACGAGAAATACTGACTTTGGAAGGAAAGTGGAAGCGAAAGAGTCAAGCAACACCCTTCACCATGTGGGTGGGAAATGCTCTTTGGCATCGCCCTCCAGTACCTCCCCTGCAGAAAGTCCCGTGAGGCTTCAGAGACACAGCCCTTACCCACCCTCCTCATTTTTATGGGGATAACTAGCAAGTGCTTATTAGGACTATTAGGAGCTTGATGGAAGTTTGCTGGATCTTTTCCAAGAACTATAAATACCCAATCTATTTTGCTTTATTCAGTTCTTTTTGTTTTGCTGATATGATACTAGTTAAGGTTAATGGGGTTTGCTTTAATATTAGACACAGGATCACTTAACTACCTTTAATGAACACTGGAGTCAATGCATTGTGGAGTAATTCACACAGACATTGCCTCAGGTAAATCAACCGGAAAAATGTAAGCCAGTCAAATAAATAAATCTGACCGGCTGTAAATGTGCCAAATTATACACCAAAATATATTTGAAAGCCAATGACTTAGGCACATCTAGGATATTAAAATGGAGAGTTTGGAGTCTGTTTCTTTTCAATTGCTTTTCCTTTTTAATGTCCCCTGCACATCCCTCCTGTGCTGAAACCAAGCTGAGAGTGCAAGAAAAATTATTTTCACAAGTGTTTCTAATAGAAGCAAATGCTCTGCAGCTTTGTGCCATTATTTATTTAATTTTTTATTTGGAATGAAATGGTAAAAAAAGAAAGCTTTTTTATGCTGGATATCTCAACACAGGAGAGTGAGATACAAAGAGGAGGACAGAGAGGGGGTGAGGAAAAATGGAGAGAAAGAAAGAGAAGGAGAGAAAAAAGAGAATGAAAGAAAGAGAAAGAAAGAAGGAGAGAAAAGGAGAATGAAAGAAAGAGTGAAAGAAAAAGTAAGTAAGAAAGAAACAAAGAGCGAGTAATTTTATCTGAGCTGGAAAAAAATCTGCCAGTGACATTCTGGACAGGGTAATACACTACTGTCAATAAATATTTATTAACCAGAAATAGGAACCAGAGGAACCCTACCAACTCAGTGAAGTTAAGGGGGTAGCTTACTTCATACTAATGCAAAACTCTGCTAAAACAAAAAATGCTTTTACCTCGTAACACTGAAATAGTGACCCATGTACGGAGAACAAACACCTCCCAGATATTCTCTGAAGAAAGGCAGGCAATTTCTTTCAGTACTGAATTCTTATAAAAGCATGCAATATTTCAGCAATAAGGAATGACAGGGTGTTCATTATGGGTTATTAATGTTTGCCTAAATGGAGCATAAGGCCCAGGCCTTCGGGGGAGTGCAGAGCTCCCAGCATTGCTTAATTGCTGCCTCTTCTTAACCCGGCAATGCAAAGCTCTGATGCAAAGCACTGCTGTCGTAGACTGGCTGCATTATTATATGAGAGAATAATTCTGTTTGGCTGTGAAAAGAAAAAAAAAAAAGCATTTGTGAAGGCTGTTGCACAGGGGACAGAAGTTAATCAGTTTTTCTCCCCAGATAAACTACAGACAATACAAGGGATTTGACTGTAACCATCACCTCAACTAACAAACACTTTGACCCATGCCACTAGTTTTCAGAGATTACACTGTACCAGCACGTGGTCCGAGCAGCAGACTGGACAACACTTCTTGGTGTGGGGTTTTTTGTTTTTTTACAAAAAAGCTGAAAAGACATGTTCTTTCTGGAATAGCCCAGTTTATTTCTTTATTCCACAAAATATTTCAGTGCAGGACCAGGATCATTAGGATGTGCTGGCCTTGCGGAAAGGGCTTTCTGCAGGTAATAAAGGAAGACACATGGGCAGGATTGCTTATTTACTGAAGGCTATTGCCACCCAGGTGGCACAACAGGTCTAAGCAAAGCTATATATTCTTTACTGTTGCTTTAGGAAAGGTTGTGGCTTTGGGTAAGGAAGTGTCCAAGTAGGGAGCAGGTGAGGCTGCACTTGGGCAGAAGCTTCAAGGATGCCAAGGGCTTTTGCGAAAAGAAAAAGCCCTCAGTTTCTTTTATAAAGCCAGGCCAGCTAATTCATTTCTGAGGGCTCCCAGGTTCCCCCGTCCACTCAGAAGAGATTTGATTTCACAGATTGAGATTTTACCTACAGATATTTCAACTCTTATGTGCAGAGGAGAATGAACACCACCCACCCGAGAAGAAACTAGAATTAATTGTAAACACATACAAAAAATATAGTTAAACCAAACTGTGATGTTTCACTGTAAGATATAGCTGTTATATTGCAATATCAGCATCCCTTCCATACGTGTGGTGGGTGTTTTGATGGGAGGATGCTATGGGTACTTCTTCCAGGTGAATACGTGCCTTGGCTTAAACACCTATTCAACAACTAATGAAATACATTATGATTGGAGGCAAGCAAAACCATGGAAGGCAGACTGTTAGCAGTAAATAATAAATAGTAACGGGATCAAATAAGTTTCTATTAACAATGTGTCCTATTTATCTGTTTATATTCTGTCTACAGAAAATGTGATGCTGGACTGGGGATGGCTTAGGACAACCTTCTGGCATGAAGACAGCTACAAAGCACAAAATACAAAAAAAAAAATGAACTCAGAAAGAAAGAAGAAAAAAATCAGCATTTTCTTGGCATCAGCAAGAAGCTCTTTATTTTTCCTCAAGTTTTCTTTTCTAAAAAAAAATTGGAACTAAGACATTTGCAGAAATGAGACAAACTTTCTCTTCAGGTGAAAATATTCAAGCAAGCATGTTGTTTTATTGAATTTAAAATGAAAGAATAAAAGATATTTGGAAGATTCTCATTATCAAGAGAACTGAGAAACTGTGAACTTTCAAAGAAAAAAAAATCAAAACTGTGAACTGAGAAATGGATGGAATTACCATTTAAACCCCTGATTACGCTCTGTGTGTTCTTAAGAAGACAACATCATCTTTGCTAACTCAACGGCATTTAGGGAATGGTTTACAACATATCTTTTATTATAATCTTTTAAGAAAAAAATAGAAATATTGAATTAGTTGTGACTTTACCATTTCTGTTCAGATGTCTTCTTGCACCTTCCTTTTCTAGACAGCGCAGATGTATTTGCAGCCAGCAGTCAAGGGCAGGAAAGATTTCTTTCCTTAATAATCTTTTTATTTGCCACACCCAATAAAATCCTTGTA
>NW_009734961.1:122361-123112 GCF_000703405.1 Apaloderma vittatum | reverse complement strand
ATCAATACCTAAAGCTTAACAGACAGTAATTATCAAAATAAAAAGGAAATCCCATATTGGGCTATGTACCTACCCATTAATCACAAGAACAGAAAATATCTGCAGCACTGCTTTTTAAAAATGAGACAAAAGATGCCTCCTTGGGTTGCACTTTGAACAGGCTATAATCAAAAGAAAGAGAACCAAGACTAACTAAGCCCCAGGAAGCCGCCTTGTCCCTTTAACCCGCAGTATTCCCCATCTCCCATTCGTACTTAACATTTTTCACTATGTTGTGACTGCTATTATTTCATTTAACACTGGTTAATCTGTATCTGAGGTACATGGAAACCCTCTAGATGATAAGATTGGACAGGTTCCAGCATTGGCAGTTTTCGAGCGTGCACGCCCTGGCGTGTCTGGCTCCTTCCAGCAGCTCCTGGTTAGCCGGACTCCTTGCCAATTCGCTCTCGGATCAGCCTCTCGCTCAGCTCCCAGAGGGCAGCGGCGGCCGCGTCGCTCTGCGCCTGTGGCGAGGGCAGGCAGCGGCAGCAGTTGTTGAAGTACATCCCTCCCAGGCCCTCCAGCTCCGCTGCTGTGGCACAGTACACAGTGGTGGCAGCTCCTTGTTGCTGGAATAAAAAAAAAAAAAAATTATATAAATATCTAGAGAGATACTTCATCACTGTAATTTTGACTGCAGCCTTCTAAAGACGTGTCCTCTGGAGCGAAGACCATCGCGGCTGGCAGGGGGACCCGCCCCGCCCCACGG
>NW_009734961.1:86433-122330 GCF_000703405.1 Apaloderma vittatum | reverse complement strand
CCTGCTGAAGAGGCTGGCCACTTAGGTACAGAACACCTTAGCAAGTAGTTGGTGGGGTTTTTTTTCCTTTTCATTTCCTCTTAGAACAAAAGAAAAGACAACCCCGAACCACAGCCTTGGGCTCGGGTCTTTCACTGCTTTTCAATAATAACCTGGATTGGTGACAGGGAGAGCCTGGCCTGACACTGAGGGGCAGGTCTGCCCTGCCCAGGAGGTGTTTGACACCAGAACAGTTGAGCTGAGTTTAAAAGCAACACCTCAGAGCTCCCTGGTTTCCCTTTGCAAGTGTAAGTGCTACAGAAAGCACTTACCACACACTTCAGGCACCCCTGCTTCCTAATTCCAACCAGCAATGCAGGCTGATATATGTATTTTGTTTGTTTGGGTTTTTTAAACCTCTTGTACAAAATCAACCTGGGCACTCCAATTAAGACCTATCACGTAAAGTGCAATTGGGATCAGTGCCAAAGCTGCCCATATATCTTTGATCACCAGTTTCATGGTGGCGGTTGTCACTGCTGCCTTGTAAGAATGTTTATCTGCTGCAGGCAGAGAGAGGTCCTGATTTTGCAGACACAAGGCTTTCCAGTGGGGTTTTTGTTCTGTAATAACCATTTCTTGCATCTTGTAACATTTTAAGAAATGGAGTGGGTAGATTAGAGGCTTTTGTGGATCAGGAGGTTTTTTTCTTTTTCTTTTTTTTTTTGTTCCCCTTTTTCCTTTTTAATACTGAGTGAACTTCTGTTCAAGCAGGAAGAATGTGTTTCTCTGAATTTCTTGAACAGAAACCTGGAGACCGAGGCTACAGGGTTGGGACAAGCACCCCAGGACCAGTGATGGGCTACTGCCTGGCGCAGTTTAAAAGCACAGTGCCAGAATAGCTGTAAAGAGGGTAAGAAGTTAGCCTGCTGCATAAACTATAATTAAAAATAATAGGTGGGAGCGTATAGCGAGACACAACACTAATTTAAAACCAATACAGTTTATCTGGCATCTTATGATTATTTATGTAGTCTTAGTCCTTTCTGTGGTAACTAATTAGGAGCTGATAGGAATCAGAATAAAGAGGCTCCCAAGTATGATTGAAAAAGTAAACGAAGAGAAATTAGGTGTTGCCACATTAGGGTAATTTAACGGGGAAAGAGAATAGGCTTCAATCTCTTGGGTCGTTTCTTCAGTCTTTTTTTCTGGCCTTTCATTTTCACAAACAAGGAAACTCAGGGTGCTGTTACAGGGTCAACCTGTAGAAGACCTCTACTTTGTATTCTCATCCTTGAAGGGCAACAAGCAGTCTAAAAAGCCCCAATTCTCCTTAGTTGAGACATCTCAATTTTGTAATGGCAAAGAAAGGCATTATTTGTTTGCAAGACATGCATTTTTCTCAGAAGATGGGATTAAACTGATAATGATGACTCCACAGCTTAGAAATGATCTCCCATCACAAGGTAAAGCAAAACTGTCTGTATTAAGTATCTTGAAATGCATATATTTATCAGCAGACCAAATTATTTTTAAAGTTAGTTGGATACATAGTAATCCTCTTATTAAACCAATATCTTTTCCAAAAGAGAGAAAGTATCTTAAAGGCGGTAGCAGAAGTGGAAGAGAGTTCTACTAAAAATAATATTAATAGAGAACAATAACATTCCTATGCTCATTTGAACTATCCTATAAAGCTCCACAGCACAGGTATGATTGCCATATTCAGCTGTTTAGAATGATTCAAAGCCCCTGAAGAGTGTTATTAGTTTTTTGCAAGCAATTCAACTGGACTTTTATTAGAAAGGCAAAATTAAACTAAATTGCTCAATGCAGAGTAAGAGCCCTTAAGATATTGCTGTAAAGCAACTGTCCAGCCAAGCTAAACTCAGGCTAGCTCTAACAGAATTTAGCTAAATCACAAAATGGAAATTTATCAGAGCAGTTTTAAATCCAAACCAAACAATAATTTATCTTTTCCAGTTAGTCAAATTTGACAACTTTTGAAGAAAATTCTCAGCAGGCAGAAAATCATCCCATAGTATAACAGCGGTGCTTTATACCTCGAACATTGACACAACCTAGACTCCAGAAGAAAAGAAGAGTTTTCTCTGTGTGAGTGTAGGATATTTACTTTAAGTGACAAAAGACTATGTGGCTGGAAGCCCAAAGCACTTTATCTTGCGATGCCTCCAGTGTTTCACTGAAAACTGGATGTTAGCAATGTGCCATTTGCTTTTTTGGCTGTGTATATCTTGACTTCTTTCTAAATGTTTCATTCGTGTTGGCTGTTTTGGAATAAGAAAGTTCAATGGTTCTATCATTGAAAGAAAAGTACCTTTCTTACTACTTAAGAGAAATGCAGGAATATTTATCCCTTTGTTGACAGAGGGAAAAAGCATTAATATCTCAGAATAATGGACAAACGTGAACTCCTCAAACTTCGGAGCTTCCTTCAGATGTCAAAACTACAAAACAGAAGGTAAATCTCAGATTCTCAAAGCCATTTAAGCATCTAATTTCCTTTGGTGAATGTGAGCTAGTTGCATTCAGACACTTGAGGATCCGTCTAAGTGACTTGCCCAGGGACAGAGGGGAACGGGTGTCACAGAATCACGGGAATCAAATCACACTTTGGGTTGGGAGGGATGTCAGGAGGTCTCCAGCCCAACCTCCCACCCAAAGCAGGACACCCAGGAGTCCCGAATATGCCATGTTGAATATCCCCAAGGGACAAATTCCTCCTTTGCATCGACACCAGATACCACAAACCTCAAGAGCCAGAACTGCAGATAACTGCAAAATGCCTGCACCGCCAGCCATGCCTAGCGAGGCTGAGAAACTGCTTAGTTTCTCAGTAAATATTGTTTATCCCTCATGAACACAGTCCTTTGAATGACATCTTTATATGTTGGGCCTTATGACAGTTTAATAACAAGTTTTAATTTTTTGCTCATCAGCTTTCCTGTTCACATATCATCAGCATACAACAGCAGAGGATGTTAGGGAATCTAATTAGTAAACAATTCCATACTGCTGATACAAGATGAAACATTCTTAAACCGATAAAAAGAGCACTTTAATCACTGTTGAATGACTTTCAATGCCAAGCGGTTTGTGCCATGTCAGAACGTAATTTGAAGAAGATTAGAGTACTATATAAAAGAATTAATGTTAACAACTTCGTTAAAAAATGTCTTAAACAATGAACCTGTCAGTTGTCAGAGACTCTCCCTGATCTATTGTGATTAACACCCCCCCTCCCAACAATTTCAACTGATAAACAATGCTAAAAGCGCTGGGCAACCTAAACATTTTTTTTTTCCATACGTCCATCAGTTGCACAGGGTGCTAATCACCAGAGCTGGGGGTCAGCCTTCTTTAACCTGCAACAAAGGCAGCGGGCTGCAATGATGAATACATGGGATAAAGAATTTGTGAGAAGCCCAACTGAATCTTTAATCATGCCTCAATGCCATTTCCGATCCAGTCAAACATTTGAAAGCTGCTAGGCAAGCACCACACTATCAATCTTTCTAGCGCACATAAAATTACCCGAGAATCTTGTTTTGGATTAAGTTGAAGAGTGTCTTAGTAATAAGGGTTCATCATTCTCTTCCGCAAATCATTTGTCAGTTTTGTAACACAATCTTCAACTGCAGCAGGGTGGGATTTATACAGCAGTTGCTGTTTATTTATAGTTGAGGCTCAAAGATCTAAATTATCCATCCTTCCAAAATCCTTTGTTGAGATGAAAATACTAAGTAGCTACTAGTTCATAAGCATTTATTTCATAACTGCTAGCTTCGATTTGCAACTCCTGGCACTGAATACAAATTAATGTTGAATATCTTAACAGTAAAAGAAAGGGAGTTCTTTAGATACAGTGTACGGTAAACCCCTCATTAATATATGTAATGCATCCGTTAGTATTCTAAGGTACCATTTATGTTCCTGATAAGAAAACATATTACACAGTTAATGTTTAGTTTTCAGATTTGTCTACTTTCAACTGCATGTTTATTTTCTAAAGTTAGACTCCTGTTCTAATGAAGCAAGTTTGCATACCAAGCATATAAATAACAGAAACAAAGCCATAACTTATCTGTATATTTATCAACTACGAATGAATAAGATCCACTCTGAACTCTGTTAAGGGCACATAGATAGCACAAAAAAAAGAAATCCTTCTTTGAAAAGAAAGGGTTTATTTTCTTATGAAAAATTAAGGACAAAGGCCAGTTATCTCGGTAGCCTGAGGTTAACTCAGCACAGTGCATTTTAAAAGATGGCCAGTGGAAAGAGATGAATTCAAAATGACGTGAGAGGCGAGTTTTTGTGACAAGGGCCAGATTCAAAGCAAGCAGTTCAAGTGAAATAAAAAGGCAAGTGCTTCCTTAAAACTCTTTGGGCTGTTCCTGTTACTCATGTCAGGACTATTAGACAAAGCCAACACATCCCCAACAAAAAAATTTCAGATCCCCACAACGACCCTGCAAACACACCATTGACAGCAAAATAACACGGCAGCATGAAGTTGTGGTGGTATGAACAGGTTCCAGATCATGAAATCAGTGGGGTCTCCCATAAATTATTTGTGTCTCTAAAAAGCACCCTGAAGGGTTCAAATCCATTCTGTTAGAGAGGGAAAAACTCTCCATCGGCTAGCTTCAGCAATGGGCATTTCCTGATTAGAAGGGAAATCTAAAATCTCCTCGGAATAACAAACAAAACAATACGGCGCCTATTTTCATGGTGATTGATTCCAAATTGTCCAAATAAAGCCCGAAACTCACAGCTGCCTTTTTAGATCCCTTGAGCCTCATCTTCACCTGGTGCAAATCAGCTCCAGTCTGTGCCCTCCTCCACAGCTCTTCAGACCTGTGGGTGCCGGGGACCCGCACCCGGGCTGTCCTGAGCCCCACGCCAATGGTCAGGGCAGGCGGCTGCGGGGCTGCTGCTCCACACCGCCTCGGCTTTCCTCCTGGTAGAAAACTGCCCTCAAAACATATTTGTTTCCTTCTGGGATTGCTGGCAACCCCCAGCTGGGATTGTGGTGCAGAGTTTTCTCAAAGTATACTTATTCCTTTCTCCTTAAAATGTTTCAGCAGACAAGTTCTACCGGTAGCTCTTCCCGTCAAGCCCAATTCTTTGTGAACAATGCGGAGCGCGATGACCTTTTCTGAAAAAAAAACTTAAGAAGTCTAAAATCCTCATGTCCTCATGCAACCTTCAGGATTCCCCAGTATCTGAAGTGCTTTTAGGAGCAGTCTTAAGAACTGTTTGGTGGTGTCAGCTATGGCTGAGGCCAGTTGTAGGGAGCTACTTCTCAGGCATTTCTTTGCTCAGTTTCCTCGTGGGGTAACTCAATCTGTGAGGAGCAGTCACTTTTCATACAAGGCAGTGAACAAATTTTAGTCTCGCATGTGAGATGACAGGAGAACTGTTCAGTTCCTGCTGCAGTCCTCTTACTCAGAGCAATCCCAGATGCACAGTTATCTTATGAGTAACACTCAGAATACGTATGTATTAGTCTTCTGTAAGAAAATAGGATTCCCTGATTGCTTTTTCAGCAAGGAAATATGAAATTGAGACCTCCCTTTGGTATTTTGGGTGAGTATGATAAACCGAAATCATATCTGCAGCTAAAAAAAAATTAACTTTCGAGCTGCCAAATATGATCTAAGAAACAAATTGGGCTCAGCTGACTTCAAGTCCCATCTCCACCCAAGTGTCAGCAGGAAAACGTGACCTGAACTGACACTGTTATTACAGTCTTTTCAAAGGTCTCACCCAACCACATCTAAACCAGAGATTCTCAACCACCTCCCCTTCCCCCATCACCACATTTAAACCAGTAAAGTATCTCTTAGAAGATAATACAACGGATAAACCAAAATCTATAAGGTCTGCTTTCTTCCTTCTGATGTATTTCTTTTTCAATTAATTCCCAACTACAAAGACTCAAAACTCCATCAGCCTCTCTACTTGCAAAGCATAGCTGGTTTCAAGCTGTAACTTTTCTTAGTGTCATTAAGGCCTTTACCATTTACAGTATTCTTTACATACATTATAGAAGATAAGTGTGCTATGTTCTTTGAGTAAGGAAACTGCAGTAGTTCACAAAAGAGGATTTGTTTTCAGCTGCTGAGGCATTAAGACCTAGTGATTATTTCAACTATTCAGTATATGCAGCTATATTTAACTTATATTCTGGGTTTTAACTTTGCAAAAGAAAATGTGTCCGTTGTAATAAATGTATTTTGGATAATGCACCATGTTGTTTGTGTTATGCAACACCCCATATGTTCTCAATTACGGCAATGATAGTGCTTGCAAACTTCCAACCTCCAACATCCAGTGTCAAACGGATTGTCTGCAATCATTCCACAGAAGAAAAAAATACAATACAAGATGTCAAGTCAGGAGAACCGGGTTGGTTTTCCTCTCTTCAGCTTTTTCTTCCCTAGAGAACTTGAACAAGCCGCTTCATGTACCTCACTTTTCCCAGCTGTAAAATGGGGAGAGTACCATTATTTACCCACCTCACAGGGGTGTTGTGAGGACTTGTCCAGATTTATGGGGTGCTTTCACACTTATTGTTGAAAGCACTGTGTAAGTACAAAGTGTTGCATTATAAACCATTGTTAAAATGTGTAGAAGACATAGAGCAAGGTTGGCAAAATAGCTGACAAAAATGTCATTACCTTTTAAAATCATGCATATTTTCTTCTGTTGTATAAAGTTAGTTCTTTAACCTGTGAAGTTGTCTGCTACACTGGGACCTACTCTGGTCTCTTCCCCCTTTCTCACCCTGTTTCTTTATGCCCAGCTCACAGAGAACTTGGTAAAACTTATTAGCCAAAACACCACTAAATTCTTAAAACCCAGATGCTTTAGAAGGAACCAGCCCCTGAAAGGGCGATCTGTGGGTTCATCTCTGTTACCCTTTGCACATGCTAGAAAGAGCCATCACGGCATACCAGGGGTGGGATTCAGTTGCCTAACATCAGACATCTGAGCTGCCTTAGGATATCCTGCATGCTCTGCAGCTGTCTTTTAGAAGGACATACATTTCCCATGGGTCCCGTGTTGTATCTGCCAGCCCCTCACACCCATCTCGGATAAAACCATACAATGTTTAAGAAAGCACCAGACACCTACGTCTGTGCAACCAAAATGCTCTTATCACAGCACCTGGAAGGGAACTGGTTCCCACAGGCAGCACCATATTCCTTTCCCCAGTATCTTATCAAAGTCCAGAATCAGCTTCTGAAAATTGTTCCAAGCCTGAGAGAGAGCCATTGTAAGCTTCAAAAACTTTAATGAAGCATACGGCTGAACCTTGCCCAACCAGCATTTCAACGGCCGGAGCAGCAGCACGCCTGCAGGCTGCTCGCCCCAGCCTTCTTACCCACATCACATTTCCACGCAGATCGCTTCTGCGTTTTCTTCTCCTGCCCCCTGACCTCCCATTCACGCCCGATTTACACTTTTAAGACATCATTGCTCCGTTGAAGTGGCAGTTTTGAACACGGCATGCAAATCGCTACAATGCAGGATTGCTTCTCTTCTCGCAGGCTTGTATGGAGCAGTGCTGCAATACCGCACGCTCCTGCTCATTTCTGGATTCAGGAAAAATCCCTGTGGAAAATTATCAATATTCATTTAAGAGTGTAATGGGGTAAGGTGTGATCAGGTTTACCATACCATCTTGCTGTCCAATGCTTGCCCCTGCCCTGTGTGCCAACAGTGGCCAGTGGAGAAAGAAAGAGCATGTACGAGACAGTCCTTGGGCAGCACAGCAGCAATATTGGGAGCTGATCATACCTGAAAATCTCTGCTACTCGCTTTCTGAGCTTTTGTGATGAGTCCTATCTCAACTTGTCAGCCTCTGTCAAAACTGGAAATCCTATGGTGGACATTGGAAATCCTCTTGAAACACAAAACCTGCCAGCTGAAGGTGGATCCTTCCAGGCAAGGGTGATTTGAAGAATTGAGCAAACAGGTTGTTGGCAATAACCATATCCTGCCAAAAAGACAGATTATATTGTCCTATTCATCAGAATAGGGCTGGCTTGTGTTTGGGCATATAGAGATGAGAATTTGTTGAAATCACTTCTGTTATTAACTTATGCTGACTCGAAACATTTCATGGTTTTGCTGTACCTAACTTTAATTATATATACACTTTATATAAATGTATGTATACATACAGTACTGTATATGCTGTATATATTTATAAAGCTTTTTAATACTCCTACTAGTCAAAATTTAGACCTTTTCAGATGCAGTATTGCAAAGAGTGTCATCACAATATTGACATTTGGCTTCCTTCTTCATTGCACAGATAATTTTTTAGACTGACTTCCATTTTAGGTATGAGTGAAAAGAAAACCCCACAGAACACAAAGCTTCGTAAGCAAGCGACCTTTTGGGACAAATATTTAACAAGTTATTTGTTTAGGTTTTGAAGCTAAAGACTATTTTTCATCTGTTGATACACACAGAGACATATTTCAGTAATACATTGCATTGAAAAACCACAGGGTGTTATGATGGGGACATATCATGGTAAGAAATTAACTGCTAACTCTGTCTTCCAGGAACTAATTAAGGGAATGTATTTTGCAATAACACAGATCTAGCAAACAGGCCTCTAAAGTCTAGGCTTAGAGCTGTAAGCCAAGCACTCCTGTATTATGTTCGTGTGATTTTCATAGATAGCCTGCTGTAAAGTGTGCCCTGTTAGTGCATCTTTCAGGCTCAAAGACACTGGCCTTGTTAATATTTCATTTAGTACATACTGTAGAGTCTCATTTATATTACTTCTATAATTAATGGTGATAGCTTAGGCACTGCCTTTACAAGGAGAGATCCCTGTATGTTGGTCGATGGATAACGAGAAACAATAGATATTTCATTCACCAGCAGCTTGTTGCTAGTTAGTAGGAAATTATCGTGTGTACTGTTGCTTTAATTGCCAGGGTAAATAATGCTGCCGCTGTGTTAGTGAACATTTTAAAGCACTTGATGCAAATAGACTAGAAACAAAACACAAAAAAAATTTACCTTTATTATGCTATACCTTAGCATAGGGAGTTAAAAAGGTACGTCTTAAAACATTTGCGTTCTATCATGCAAATATATCTTAATATGCATGTGCTGACTGTTCAACTACTGTATTTTAGGAAATACAATTATGCTGCCTTTCTCTTCTCCTGTGTAGACTGTAAATAACTGTAGATCTTTCTCTTGTTTTCCTATGTAAATATATGTAAATACTAACAAGCTATGCATGCTGATATTCTAGGCAATTTCAGGTACTTTTATAATCTGAAGGCATGTACTTGAACTGGTTTGTTAAAAGAAAAAATCAACTCTCTCAAATCCTTTAAAGCTCATTAGAAATTAAAGATTTCTTACTAGACTGGTTCCTTCAATCTCAGTTGCTTTGTTTTTATTTTTTTCCCTGCTTTGCTGATGTTCTCTCCCAAGACCCGCCAAGGATGCAAACTCCGAGGGTGTCTCCTCCAAGGCTTGGAGTCCTGTCTCAAGATTCACTCCCTCAGCAAGGATGAGCACCATTTAGATTCAACACCATCCCCATTTATAAACCCCAACAAGGACCTGGAGATGGGGGAAGCATATCCCCTTTTCCTTGTCCTCTCTTTCTGTTTAGCGATGCTTTGTATTTCATTTTCTCAGTCCATAATCCATCCAGTAAGGATCAACTACCACTAGAGCCAAGAGCAGTCTCCACGTCTTTGCTTGCTGGCTGTGCTCCGGTCCAGCTGCTCACTCAGACATGCTCCTCTGTTTGATCGTACTCTTTATGCTTCTTTTCTAGCATGCTTATGACTTTGACAGACTGTGAAAATAATTTGATAAATAGCTTGATAAATTTTCCCATCTCTTCCCTTCAGTGCTGCAACACTGTTTGTGGGAGCCTTTCAACTGAAGGAGTGTGAACAAAAATGAAATTACCTAGGCTTATAAATCAAGTCACCTCCTGCATACAAATTTGGAGGCAAGGTTTCAATTTAGCTCTCTTTTTCCTTCTTTTTTTTTGTTCATGTAATAAATGAAGACCCCTATGAGGAAAATGGTAAGAAGAAAAAAGAGATACATTTATCCGCCAATACAGTAAGGGGGGAAAAAATTCCCTCTGCATTATCTATGGAAACTAAACGGAATGACAACTTTTTAATCAAAAGAAAAACAGCTTTCATGTCTGAAGATGCTTTTTCTAGAGTATATGTATAAGAATAAACACACTGACAGGCTCTTCATGACTTTTTAAGTTCCTCAAACTTAGCTTACGGTCTGAGGAAGATCTCCTTCCAGTCCTTGAAGACTCTTTTAAGATGAATGCTTAAAAAGCTGAGCTGACATGGGCATTATGTTCAAGTGCAAGCTGTACTATTCTTTAATAGAGGGCGTAGAAATGGTTCATAGGATTATTATCTTTCTACAGACAAAACCCATTACCTTCACACTAGGAGGGAAAAGCTAGTTTTTAACTTATATAAAACGGAATCAATTATCAATATCTGTGCATGGTTTCCCAGCTCTTCTGGAGAGCAGTGGCAGAGCTAAACACACTGAGCCATTTGGCAAAAGGGCTTCTTCCTATGCTGGGTTTCTTGTTACACCTTTCCTTTCATAAAATCACATCTGCAGAAGCAAAAGTAAGTAGGAATGATTTGTATGCAGGGCTTTCACCCTGAATGTCACAGGAGGAGACAGGAATCACATCTGCAGACTGATCGCCTGGCTACTATTACTTTAGACTTCTTCCCAGTAAAAAGTGAACAAGCGAATAAAAAGAAGTCATCGATGCAAAGTCAAATGCAGTGGCAAACAGCACTACAGGTCAGAGCATCCATGCAGCGTGTTGTCTTTGGTGTGGAAGAAAAGTGCTCCTTCAGCAACCTCTGCCATGTAATCCTTACCATCCAGCCTCTGATTAATCCTTCTTTTGGCTTTACCACTGGATTTTCACAGATGCTTATGTTTCCAGCGAGAAAACGAAAGCCAGAAGGTTAGCGATGGCTTTTCATAATGAAAAAGTCTACACATGCCCATCGCTTCTTAAACTACCACAAACAGAAGTCTTATGTCTTTCAGGAGACAACGTCTAACCTACTCCAACTCTGTGTTCCTCAGCAGAGTTCAATAAGTGCATTAGACATCCTTAAAAAACAGTGTCCCAGCTACTTTACTAGCACGTGCAAACTCAGATGCACATATAGGTGCAGTATGTGCAATGCATATAAAACATAATTCTCTAGAAGCTGGTAGTGGTGTTTGGGAAGGAAATGCTCATTATTAGGCTCTTATCTGTTTATCCCATTCATGAGATCTGCTTCTACAAAGCGCATAATGATAAATGGCACATTTGCAAATTATCTTCTGAGTGCTGATGAGAAATCAGCAACCTGCGAGTTACCGTGACTTTGAACGAGTGCATTCCGCTGCAAGTCTCGTTTGCCGAGATGCCTGCCAAATGAATGCATTAGTATATTAGGAATCTAATAAATTGACTAACAAGCATTTGATGAAAAATAGCTGTACCATCCGTTACAGTTATCACAGCCAACAAGGCTACTGGGGTTGGGATTTTGAAGGCACCAGCTGCTGATAAAAGAGATGTTGCGTGCTGTGCCACACTCTCAACAGCACCTCCCTCACTAACTGTGCATCGTAACAAACTCTCAGCGAGACACAGGACCTTCTCAAGCTTCCCTCTGCTGCTTTGTGACACTTACTAGAATTTAAAACATTGCAGCTTTACTCAGTCCTGTCTTTTCCACTGTAGAAAGTAGGATGCTGGGATGGTGGAGAAAACTCTTCTGATAACCCAGCATCGAATGAGTTTCTCTGCTTGGGAAGGAGCTGGAGGAAACACTTTCTGTTATAAGGCTCAGCACTGTCCAAACATCTGAGACAATCACAATCTGTAAACTTTAAGCCTGTTAATTATGATCACAAACATGAGGCTAAAGGACCAAGAAGGACTCGGCTATATTCACGTTCAGTAGATAGGCGCTGCGTTATTTAACATCACGCAATCAAATTAGTTTGAGGAGTGGCTCAGAGTACTACTACTAACTCAAGATCCTAGTGGAAAAATTAAAAGACACAAAATAAATTTTCACACGGCACTTCACCTGTGTCCTTCACTGCTTTGCTGGATATTTAAGAAGCACAATTTCTTTTATGAGTAAACCCAGTGATCCTGCCCTCATGCAAACATCCTCGCTGTCTGGGAAGGAGCAAGCAGCTGACACATTCAGACCCCTAGGACCTGCAAACCCGAAGCAGGGTAATTAAAGCCCAGGGTTAACTGCTGTCCAGAGCACCCTGGGGAGGTTTGGCCACTCTCCCCAGCAATCCCCAGAGAGCCCACCCGATGCACTGTGGGTGCTTGTCACTCCTCCCGCCGGCACCGGGGAGAGGCCGGCACATGGCAGAGCGCAGCTACACTCGGTCCGGGCAAAGCCTGTGTGAGTAAATTATGTCTTTTCAGGCTAATTAATTTTAGCAAGTGCAATATACCCTTACATTCAAGTTTCAGAAATCTTCTGTGTGCCGCTTAATTTGTTTAAAGTACAGAGGAACCCAATTCATTATAAATGCCCATTTATCGTCTGCCAACAAATCCCAGCAAATACTTTAAAACTATGCACGCGTAAGAAAAGCTCTTGCTGTACCTTCCCAAATTACATTTCTGCTTTTACCTGAGACATTTGCAAGATCCCCCAACTCTGTCAACAGCGCTCTGCAGTTTTGTTTAGCTTATCATCAACAGACTCTGCTTTTGTGAGTGGACAAGTCATTTGAGTGTGCACCACAGTTATAATGGCCTGACTGACAGCTCAGCCAGATAAACACGAGAGAATAACAGACGCAGGAACAATCTGGGTATTCATTTTGTCCGTTCAACCGGGTTGAAAGGATTTGCCAGCCAAGGGCACAACACTTCAGGCTAATTTGCTCAGCCAAAGCACTGCCGGAGTGTAAGGCTGCAAGTGGATGACTGATGTTGGGGAGATCGGCGTCCCCCGATGAGGTACTTATTATTCACCTCTGCCTCACGGGAAATGAAAGCACTAGTTATTCAAAGCATCCATTTGAAAGAGGAAAACATATAGAAATGAACTTTGTTACAAAACTCGAACCTTTCTCGCTGCTTCTCCACTTCTGCATTATTTCCAGCTTCTCGTCCTCGACCATGTCGTCCCGCACACTGCAGCATTTCTCTCTCCTTGCTCTGCCTTTCCCCCTATATGTTTGCTTTCCTTTCCTTCTCACATCCTTTCCTTAGCCTCATCTCCCGGTTTGCAGTTTTGATTCTCTATCTGACACTGGGTACCTTTTCTTTGCTGTTCATCTGTGATGTTAATACCATACCCACTTTGCAAACCTCACGGGCTCAACTCTATTTTCACAGTGGCTGGTATAGATGTAGCTGCCCAGGATATCCTGGCTGTGCCACTCACACTAAATGCACGCGGAAATCTTTTGGCCAACATTAGCCCCACAGTCCGATGGGAGCCACGTGCTAGCAATGCACCACATCAGTCACTGCGCCGTTACGGAGCTAAGAAATGCTGGACTAGTGAAACAGAGATGCTGTCCTTGTTAAGGAAAGTTGTCTCCTGCACATTTTAAGCATCCTGTGTTTAGAGTGACAGAGCCACAAGTCCACCTGCTAATCACGTAAAAATAAATGATGGGTAGAACAGCCAAGCTTGTACTAAGGAAAGGTAAACACCACTTTGACATATCCCCTCAAGCAAGCAAACAAAATAATAACAGTTTACAGTGGAGGCTTGCAAGTTTGCTCCCATTAATTAAGTTCCATTTTCCAGCACGTTGAGTTTTAAGCCATTCTCTCCGGATTTCAACAACTCTGTTCTCCCACCGAAGAGCAAAGGCCAAAATCTGCTCTCGGTGACAGCAGCACGGCTCTACCGGCTTCAGCCAGATGCCGAGCCGAGGCAGGAGGTGTAGCGGTGCCGTGGTAAATCCCCCAGCATTTCGGGAGACTGGAGGAGCACCCACAGCCTGAGCCCAGCAGGCTGGGAACAACGGCCCTCGCCGAGGTGACGCACTAACAGCCTCAGACACATCACGGGAGGAATGTAAAGTGCACCTGACATTTCTTTTGATCTACTCCTAAGAAGCATTAAAAGGCACATTAATGTGCTGCTTTAGTGCGTGTTCAATGTGATAGTTGGAGACATAACTGAGCCTTTCACAAAAGTCTAATTGGGGAGAAGAATAAACTTATTGTTTCCTCCTCTGGACATGCACCCTAGAACATGGGCAGAGTTGACATTTGCATGAAGTATGTTGCTGTTTTGCATTTTAAATCTAAGCATGCTAAATATAGGTTGAGTGATCACTTTGACTATTATTAGGAAATCAGCACATATCCAACAGTTATTCTACAGATGCAATTGGTAATTGGTATTGCCCAGTGACAGGTTATCTTTCTCTAATGCTACCAAACAATGACATTCAAATATTCAAGTGTATATATGTATATTTACACATTTATATACATAAATTGCTCACTTAAAATACCAAATGCACACTAATAAAGTATCTGAGCATACAGGTCCTGCAGCTGCCTTTCATGCAATTATTTCCTATTGCTCATGGAGACCCTCACACACAAATCATATTCACATTTAGTAATAGAGTTTTGTGGACTGAGCTAATGATACTTCTTGACCTCATCAGACTATGAAGCACCTTTGCATTGCCATGTCAAATTTCCTTTGCTCTTTTAAGACAACCACACAATGAACAAACTGCAGCAACCAACGAAGTAATAAAGTAAAAAGGTATGTAAAAAGAGAATGTTCCTACCCAGGTTGATCAATAGCAGAATAAAGAGAGCAAAGAAAGTCATGTCTAAGTTCAATACTAGAGGTAAGGTGAGGAATGACATTACTGGGGCATCCTAAATTTTGCTGAAGACTACTTGTTCCTTGCTCCTATTTCTGTCAGCTTAGGTGTATGTTTGCACATGTGGCCAGACTCATATTCAGCTGAACTCCACTTTCTTCTCTGTGCAATGCTCTTTCTTACATCTGCTATGCTGATAATTTATGTGTACCTGATTAGCTCTGTGCAACATCCTCAGTGCTTTATCTCTGAAAGAATTAAAGGGCTTATGGTGCCTTCTTCATTTCCCTGCAGCATCTCTTTCCAGCCTCACCTAGGCTTCTTGGATAGAATTCTGTGCTGCAGTACGAATGATGCCAAAGCTGTTACACTAAGACATGCACCCTTTTGGCAAAAGATAGTCTAATCTGCAAGAACGACTAGCTTCCTCTTCTTGACGCTCTCAATCTAGCCACAAAAAAAATGTACTGCAAGGGAAAAGGAAGCTGAGAAATGGGAGCCCAGAGAGCCCTTCTGCTCAGCTTGGTGTCCTGGCATTGACCAAAAAGGATGACCCTGCACTGCCAACACACGCCAAGTGTGAACTGTTTTTTTGATGAATCCATCTTGAAAAGTGGGGAAAGGAAGGAATCCCACTGGAACTTCAACATATTGTTTGTCCTACAAGAAAAAAAATTGAAATACAAAGCAAAGTGTATAGAAAACTCCAGGATTTCAGCCAGAGTACACAAGGGTTTCATAGCCCTCTCCCTTTCTAAATTGTCTCCTTAAATATACCTTTAAGAAGCAACCAGTGCTGGAAATTTAGCTTTTGCAATATTTGTATCTGTATCCCTTTCCAAGAATGCAGGCACAGCTTTCCTGGGGGTGTATCTAGATGCTTCATCCAGAGTCCAGGCCAGAGAGGGGAGTTGAGAACAGCACCTCCTGCACTGCCCAGGGTGGCTGCAGGAGGGGCGAGCCATGGGGCATGAGGCATGGGCACATAATGCTGAGCCCGAGGAGCACTGGGGCTGGAGAGCTGTTGCTGCACGCACCTCTTCACAACGTGCACATGTGCTGTCACTCAAAGGGAGAAACACATTATTTCGGCAGGATACACATCTCTCCTGCTCTCTCCAGTAGGAGGAATGGAAATGGGTCTGGCTTCCCAGCAAATGCATATCCTCGACCCTCTTCAGTCGATACCAGCCAGTTGACTCTATCTCAGTATTTTTCCATTTGCTTCATACAAGTAAAAATGATGGTCTGTAACTAGATCTCCATCCCCTGTTTTGCCACAACGCCATATCCTTCTAGGAGAATACTCTTTTGACAAAAAATTTCTATTAAAGTGCAATATGCTCTTAAGTGGCGCAATCTTTTTCAGTCGGCAACACGTGAAATATATTTTATGTTCTGTCCAAATGCTGTATTGGAGCTGCACTATCTAACTCTCCTTACATACTTTCGATCACTTTTTTCAGCCTAGTTAGATTATAGAAGGAAAAATCACTCAGTGGCATAAATGATACACACCTGAAGGACTTTTAGCTCTTCCTTTCTGACAAGTCCAAAAGTGAATTTGCTGCAAAATAATGAACTTAAGTGACCCCTGCTGACTCCTCAAGGAATGACATCCCACAGGGAGTCCCATCTATGAAACAAATGGTTCAGGTACAAAACCAACGCACTTGTCTCAGCTTTTTGGACTTTTTCTTGAAAAAGAATCATTCTTCAGAAAGTTACTGGTCATCTGAAATGGTACTATAGTCTATAGTTTGGGATGATCCATCTAATTAAGAGAAAAAGGATGAAGAGTCAAATTTGAACCCTTGCAGGAGCCAAATAAATTTAATTTGGTATTATCAGTAAAGCATAGCTGGAATCTAAACATCTTATATCTGCCCACATATTTGGCTGGTGCCTTCTGGCCTTCTGTGTGATGTAAGGAGCTAATAAAAGGTGGCAGCACTTGATGTCAGATAGTTTGTCTCTGCCTCGTTTAATCATTCAGAATGGAGTGATGCTCAAGCCCAACTTGCATTCACTATTGGTCTGCATGAGGGCTGCTGAGAGTTACTTTTCAGCAATCAGTTTGAGCCCTTGGCAAGACATCTGTCAAGTACACTTTAGCATCCCCACAACCTTGAAGTAAGAGAAGTGGCCTTCTCAATTTAGATGCAATATTAAAGGCAGTTGACAGAAATCTTATGTCCTGCTGCCTTTTCTCTCCAGGTTTGCAATCCTGATCTCATTAAAGTCAGTGGGAGCCTTGCCATTGACTTCAATAGACCAAACATAGTGTTCGAGATGGAGTAAACACAACTGGATTACTTTCTGACTCACTGAAAACCTAAAATCCTATTAGGTTATTGAGGTATCTTAATACTCAAGAGACACTTGAAACTGCAGAGGCTCAGGCATCCCACACAAAACCCAGGATGTGTCCAAATGAGGTAGCAGCATTGCTAATGTGCTTGTTAAACTCTTAAAATACACGAGTTAGGCTTTCAGCAGAAATCATGTTGTTAGGTCCAGTTGACTATAGCACAAACTGGATCAGAACATCTACACTCCAAACAAAAGAATTGCAAGTTCAGATGAACTTTCTCAGGCTTCTCATGACCTCATTTGCAGTGAAGTGGACTACTGGTTGATACAACTTAATTGCAAGTGCAAATGTTTACCCAATAAGAGAATATACTTTAAAAAAAAAAAAAAGGAAGAAGTTCTCATCGAATTTTATTTTCTGTGTTGGTGTTTACACAAACAGATACAACATGTGCTGAAAATAATTGGAGAATGTGTCATAAGATGCATAAAACAATCCTGTCACATAAGCATATGCTACAAATTGCTTAAAAGCATCCAGGTATTCTTGCAAACTGCAATAGCAGATAAGCTTTCCTTCTAATTTTTCTTAGACTAGGTGTTAGTGCAAGTTACGACCAAGAATGTAGCACATCCATTCAAATTATATCTAAAGCACTAAATCCAGCACAGCAGTAATTTTCTAGTCTTTCATACTTCCCAGCTTAATGAAAAGAGACATTAATGTCCCAACCACAGATTAATTAGATAGAATCATTAAGAATTATTTCACAGGTATCTTGTGCTAATACATGTATTATCATTGAACGCTGCCAACCCTGTTTGGAAGGTTAATGTTATTTTGGAAGAATATTTACAGTATCAATGATAGAAAACCCGATACCTAAAAAAGTATTTTCCACCTGCAGCTATCTGCCATCCATCCCACACGAGCTTTGAAAGCTTTCCACTATCTGTCAAAACACAGGTTTTGATGCAATAAAGACTGTAATTATTGAGCATTTACAAGAAATAATATTTTCCCTCTGGTACGTGTTATAACAGTTGTTAACATGCAAGTATGAATACTAATGCTCCAAGCCCACCTATACTCTTCACAAACGATAAGGATTTTTTTGAATACCGATATAAAGGCAAGTATAATGAAAGAGCAAGATAAGACTGAATACAGGTCTTGAAAAGTAAACGTCAATCAGAGTAAGGTTTTTACTGGCATAAGAACTTGATTTGAAGTACAGTTTGGAAATAAAGCTGGCAATTAGATCCAGGGATATAAACAGCACATCTTTTGTGTTGAAAAAAAATGGTCCTTTTGCAACCAAAATACAAGGCTACAAGATGTGTGAAGGAAACAATACTGAGTACGCATCAAAACAACTTTGCAGATGCCACGCTAGCAGATGGCTTAAGACGACTGAATTACTGTATAAACATTTAACTGAAAGTTTGATTTTATAAGTGGGGAAATTATACAGAACAAAAAGGAAATGATTCTAAGAAGCACTTAAATTAGTAATTTGTAATTTTCTCTGCTAAGATGGCATAGCTCTGCTGCTTTGCAAGAGTCCTTTGAAGAGGGAATTCTGGAAATGTCTGAAAGAAATTGCACACCGTAAAAGGGAACTCATATGAACACACAAAACTAAGCAAGACACTTGAAGGTAAATATACACCTTTCCACTGCTGTTGCAGCTCAAATCCATTCCAGCTGCAGGTTAATAAATATCCATACCCCTCCCCACTCTGCATTTCCTCCTTCATGTCTAGATAACAAAGGCTGTGTCTCCCTGTATCTCAGTAACTTCTACAGCAACTGCTTGTTGTGTCACTTGGGCTCAGCTGTAATACGTAGGCAGGAAGAGCACAAGACAGAAAGGCTATTTGTGCAAAGATACCTTCAAAAAATACCAATCAGGTATTATGTATATATACCAACCAGGAAGAAAGGCAAAAACATACAGGAAAAGGGAGAAGAATTAATGCAGAAATAATGTGGCTTCTTGTTTCAGCATACATTCTGGATAAGATAGAGTATTGCTGTTGAACTGATGGGTTTGGCCTGATTAATGCTTAGGTGTGTCTCAGATGAATGTTTTCTATCATTTCACAAAGAAATAACAGTGCAAAACAAGAGGCTGATGATGAGCTCGGAGTCTTACGCTGCTTTAGTGAACATCAAAGCAATCTATCTTCAGCCTTTCCCAAAACAGTGACAATTTTTCTTCTGGCTTTACTGGTGAGCAACCAGACTCCAAATAGCTCTAGCACTGAGTACTGTGACCGTGTCAAACCTGACCCTTTAAACCCTGCAGCACTGTCGGCATCTGTCTGCACAGCATCCTCTCCAGACTGCTCCACGGCAAACACAACCACGGCCGCTGTTTATGCTGTTGACACGTAGACTTTACCACTCAGAAACCTAACAACTATTTTATATTCCCTGCTTTTGTAAAGCTGTTACTTGCTGTTCCACTACTGAGGTGGCAATGACATCAGGTCCAGCTAGTACTAATAAAAGAGTAGGCCAGCCTCTTCATCAAAACCACTGTTTTCCCAGCTGTCCCCTTTCCAAATTTCCCATTTGGTATAATGATCAAGAAAAGCTAATAACTTCTCCCTTTAAACAGTTTTGTTGTGCCAGGAACAAAATAAATTATCATCCCACTTAGATCCTAACATACCAGTTCCTCTTAAGTCTTTCCTTTGGGTCTTCGTTCGTTTCCTCTTCCCTTTCATTCCCTTGCTTATACCTCCTTTTCTTACAGTCTACCCATTTGAAACCAACCACTTCTCCGCTTGGGAATCCCCAATACTGCAACACAGAGAATCTGGAAATCAAATTTATTTAAGAATTACTCTGGTAGTTTAAATCCACCTTATCCTGCTAGGTAGGATTTTTAAATCTTATAGTCAAAATGTTATTCTGTCTAACTTATACCTGGTATTGATCTCAGAGAGGTGAGAAAACCCCTTGCTGAGTGCAGTCCATGAGCTGCTCTGGATTCTGGTCTCAAAGGTGGTTTAACTAATTAACAGATCCACTTTGTCTAGCTTCCTTCTTCACTTCGGTTTCTGTTTCTATTCTCTACAGTCTTTCTAATTTTCCTCTCTCTGATTTTACAAACCCACCAAGCCCAACTCCAGAACTGGATTCAGGATTTGTATTTCTCGAATATTTGACTATGAAATGCAGAAGCTGGGGTTCGTTTCAAACGTCCTGGTACGGACGTTTGAAAACCTATTACGTAGGAAAACCTATTTTAAAACTTATTTTTTAAAAAAAATTAAACTCCAACACCTTGATTCAATAAACTAAAAATTTATATTGAAAAGCAAATGGCATTTGCGTAAGAGTGGGCCTGAAACAAAGAAGTGACGCAGTAGACAAAAAACTTCATGTATAACCTACAGTGAAGAACATCATGACAGAGTGATGAAGTTCCACAGCACTGTCCACATCTGTGAAACCCTGTCTAATTAATATTTGAAGAGAAATATATTTGATAACCAGATAGACTTAGAGTAATCAAACTACGATTGATCTATAAACAGACAACTAACAAAACGCATTCTCACATGATCTTTGCCTGCTTCAGGAAATTACCTCTAAACAAACATGCAGTACCCAGACCTAAGGAAAATGTTAACCTGTAAATTGCCTGTCTACCCCTTCTCTCCTTGAATGTTGTTGAAAATGCAGGGCAGAATTTTGTCATGACTCCAGTCAGAAATCATGATATATAAATTATGTTTAACTGGAAGTCCAAGCATTCTGCTACAGAGTTTGATTCAACAGACTACAAATTTTTGTTCTGAATGCTGGTGTACTGGAGGAGGAAAAAAGAAAAAAGGTATTTTGGAAAATTAAGGTTAGATTCTCATGGCCAGACACATTAACAGGATGGTCACTCACATTCACTAAAAGCTTTCTTGTTTCCAGAGATGATCAGAAAAAAAGAAATTCAGATGAACTTTGCATTTTGGAACAAGCATTGCCATGTAAAGCTCCCTCTCTTTTTTTTGGACAATAGAAGTTGGTGCATTTCCTCCGTCATTGTACGAGCTAAAATACATTATTAAAACCTACAGTTTAGCTAGAGTGTCATAAATCACCATTGCTATCCAGGTTTTAAATTTTAACTTTACTTCAATCAGAATCAATTATTTCTCTTGCCATCCCTGGCCTCTCACCAAGCACCAGGGAAGGAACATCTGTGGTGACACTGCCACTACGGGCTCCTGTGGGATGTCCCAGGATGTCCTGAGTGGGACAAACACTTGCTGGTGGAGATGACCCACATAAGCCTGGGGCCAGCTTGGCTGGGTGAGCTGCCATCCCCCAGCCGAAGCATGCCGGGGCTTAGCCTAGCCGTGAACCTTCGTGACGTGCAGGTCCGGAGGTAGCACACATGGGAACAAACACAAGCGTAACCACAGGCTTATGTGCGGTGACACCAGTGTCATTTACATGACACGTATGCTTAGAAATCTCTCTTGGCAATTGAGAGCGATGAAAGCCTGTTGTACGAGGTACATGGCGTGTGACAACTGAAATTACAAGCAGCATCACCAAACTATGCTTTGAAAAGCTTCTGTAATTTACATCCAATTGACAGATTTTTACAGAAAAGACATGCATTATTCTTACAATATGAACATTCAGGGGAGAAAATAAAGCCCTCATATTTCCAAACAGTCCAGGCCATGGCTTAACAAGAAAAATAGCTGTTGGTTACAGCGTGCCGGCAATCCTAACTTGTGTTGGTTTGCCGCCCACGCTTAGCTGAGTCATCCCAGGGGCTCTGCATGAGTAAATGCTCACCAACACAAGGACAGCAATGAATTCCTCCCCAGTTCAGAGCTTCAACTCAACTTATTCTGAAACCAACAACTACGACAGCGTGGGAGAAAACAGGATGCCCACCCCTCTGCCTTTCAAATAGCAGAAGAGATAAAGGAGGAAACCAATGCATGATGAAATGATGAATGTTTCTCATTAAGAAAAGTGACAATAGCAACAGACTTAAAAAAAAGTCTATTAGAAACAAGATAGAGCCTTGACCCACATAAAATTTGCCTAGTTCTGCACATGAAGCCTCTTCTCAGCAGCAAGTTATGGACAGGGTAACACGCAAACCTCAGTTCACCTAACCACACCCTAGTTTCTCTGCAGTAAGTGCCCAGGTGTCATGCAGCTGCTCAGTGTCAAGCTCCGGGGGCATCTCCATGTCTAAGGTACATTTATGTTCCATGTTGCCATGTAACCAGGAATAAATAGCATGCTAAGAAGGGTAAATTTCTATGGGTAGATGGGCTGGCTGAAATTGCTGATCCAAGTTCAATTGTGCAGAGTATGCTCAGAAGTCCTTCACTGGTTGCTTCCACATCAGGTAGAGGTGTTAGCACCCCTGCCCACGCCTTGCTGCTCATCATTACCACCCTGCACTATCTGCAGCCCCAGCTGCTCACCTAATCACTCCTGACTTGTTTCGGTTCAAGACAGCCTTACAGAGAACTATTATTTAAGCTGCTGAAGATACCAGGCTTATTTTGCAAGAACTGTGTTAGGGCAACGGTGCCAGCAGCTCTGTCAGAGCAATCGCGACGTGCAGCTTGATGTGAGCTGGGGGCAATAAGCTTTTTGGCAGACACAACCCCCGTCAGACCACAACGCCTGAACATAGCCTTAGAGCTTGCTCAGACATCTCTGCAGTATTAATGACAATATCCAAAAATCATCCTGGTGGGACTGAGCGTGCAAGCTCTAGTAAGTTCAGACAACAGCAGCAAAATTCTTGTTCAGAAAACGAAAAATAAGGGAGCTCCAATAGAAAGCTTTACAGGAACAATGAATTCAAAATAGACTGGGCAAAATCCTACTTTTAAGAACTTGTGTATTAAGTTGATGCCTTATCTTCAGTACTCCGAAATGATCAACTGCTTACGCTATCTATACTGCGGAAATGAAACACAGTGTCACGTAGAAATGAAGCAACTTCCAGGAGGCAACAATGGGCCATTTTCTGCTGTTGTTGGCTTGGGCTGGCAGAGCAGAGATAAAAGTTCAGACTGCTCAATAGCCCAGAACTCACTTAAAGAGTCAGCTGCAGCCATGGCAGAAACATCATCACCTTCTGTGAATGATGGGCAAACTGCACCGACGTGGTTTGAAGTTGATTTCTCTTCCTTTCAAATAAAATAGCTTGTGAATTGATTAGAGGTAATAGAATTATTGGATGTTAGCAAGGAAGGGGATTTAAGGAAGATGTAATGACACCATCAAAGCTTTGTTGGGATGCTTTTATTAGCCTGAATCAGCTTAGAGCAGTCCTGACACTAAGAGGTTAGAGGAAGTCTGTTACAGGCTTGCCTATGGGATGAATGCATAACAAAATCCTTTCGTAAGGGAAAAAAAAATTTAAAAAAAAATTCCAGAGACACGCACCAAAAAAGAACGACAAGTACAGTACTTTAACAGGGAAAATTTCCTCAGAAAGGAAGCAAGCAATGAGGCTAGGAGAGGAATAAATGGTGTAGAAATGACAATCGCTCTTCAGTCAGGGCCCATGACTGCACTCACTGCTGATAAGATCCAGCATGTGTCAGTTGTCAAGTGTCTCTTGTCACACTTCAATGTGAACTTTACAGCGAAAGGGGGACAAGAGGCAGTGAAGGGGAAAATGGCACGGCTCAGAAGGACTTGTGCACTCAGTGTGAAGCCATTTCAATTTTATATTCTAAAGGACTTTGTAGGTGATCCCATGAATGCAATTATTCTCACCTAATAAAAGCAACATATGCTAAGACAATTAAAAGATTTTATTATACATCTATTCATTGTATTTAGTTTTGGACAGCAGATAAACCTAATTCGAAACAAGATGTTTGCAAGGCAGGAAGCAGAAATAATCATAGTCTGTACCTGTAAGAATGTTAGTAATTCATTATATTCTTTATATAAAAAGGTGAATTAATAAAACCTTCCTCTACTAATGACAATTTCACCCAGCAAATGAACAACCTAATTACAAAGCTCTCATTAAAACAGCATAGCTTTTGACTTTCGGTATTCTGTTTGGGTGAGTGTATGTTTAAGCGACTTTTTACTCGTCAGGAATGTCTATTTGCAGACATATTCCTAATCTGACACAACCCTCACACACTCACTCCTCCACCAAGACAAAGGTTACCCCATCCCAATGTAACTCCTCTGCTTTGGGTAGAAATACACTATTGTCCTGGTGGTCAACAAGCTGAGCTTCTCTAGGTTTGCATTTTTGAAAATGAGCTTATCAGCTCCAGAAAACAAGCTGGTCTGGTCTGTAGTTTGCTGTGGAGCTTAGAGCTGCTTCAGAAACAAACTTAACATCCATCTTAATTTTGGGGAGCAAAAGAAACGCTTCTGGGTAGAGGATAAACTCCTGAGTGAAGTTTCCTACCAGACCTGGAGTAAAAGCTCTGGTGCAGTGTGGAAGTGAGAAAGTCGTGGGTAATTATGGCAAGATTTGCATATGACCGCAGTGACTCCCCTCTCTGAGGCAAATGAAGGGCAAAAAGGGACTCTGCTGCTGCAAGCCTACCAGGATTAAGCAGAAATCTAACACTTCATGCATAAATAAAATTATTATTTTGTCACCTAAAAATTTTATCTACACAGGAAACAGCAGTTGTGGATGGGTTCAACCCAGATCAGTCCCATGCAGCCAGGACTACCAAAGGTAGATACTGCACGTGAAAAAAATCATTGAGCACCTGTTCCATTTTTTCTCTCATCAAATTAGCAATGTTAGAAGACAGCCCCTGTGCGACGCTCTACCTAAAAATTACAGCCATGGCATCAAGATAAACTGCAGAGAGATTCCGTATTTGCAGAATGGATTTTTGATCCTCTTAGCAAATTTAAAACAAGGGAAACAGAGTCAGTGACCAGCTTCTAACTAGCGAGCAGCAACCAAAATTTCATCATGTGGCCAACAACCTTTCACAGCTGATAGTTAGCTCTCTAAATTCATCTGATAAATAGTGTGAAAAATCCATTAACAGTGATAATAAAATGGAAAAGAAAAGGACATAGGGAACAAGAAGGTAAAAAGACATTTAAATGTGCGTTTCTTTGGTTTCCTCTACTGTCTGGAGCAAAGTACAAGTTTATTGAAGCCCATCACCAGTGCACAGAGATGTGCTATTTGTCCAGTTCTGGTAAAGTATAACAGATGATCTATTCTGGGATGGCAGAAAAGAAACAGATTTTAGGAGCCTGCTGCACCATGTGGCAAATAACCTAGCTCCTGATCCCTCTCCTCTGAGTTCTGGACAATTCTGCTAAAGCCTTTCCGCTCTGCCTCCTCACTGCACACCTTGCCATTGAAACTGCAACGACACGAGTGAGTTTTTTGGCACAGAATGAAGCAGGACCCACTTGAATCTCTGCACAGTATCTGTTCTTTGTTAGAGCTACTTTCTTTTCCTTAGGGTGGGAGTAGAAAAATAAGTATCAGTGTCAGTCATCTGCAGCAGGTACTCCAACCTGGGTACTGGTATTGATACTAATGACCATAACTGAGAATGGCTGTTGAAGAGAAAAATGGATTAAGATTAAAAATTCTTAAATCCTTAAAATAATTCCTGCTTCCTAATAGAGGCACAGTATGATTTAACACTAGAGCACCACACATATGAACCCACCAGGAATTTTCTCTGAGCTACTGTTCACATATGGAGATACCAGTAAACTCAGTGCTCTAGGTTTTATATCACGCAAGTCAGTTCTTTTGAATTGTCTTCAGCAAGAATGAGAAACGATAAAACAAAGAGTTAGGAGAGTGCCTGACTTGGGGAGTATCAGATGAAAGTTTCATCTCGAGAAAAGTACCACAATTGCTGAGCGCAGGTTTATAAATACTATTTGATGATTGAGAACAGTGAAGCAAATGGAAAGTGTACCTAAACCTGGCAATCATCAGCTATTTTCCCACCGGTACTTGAGTACCTATGAAGCAAAAACATCACCAAAGATCTGGCTAGAATGAACCATGACTCATTAATAATACAGATATTTATCAGCATCCTGTCATAGAAACTCTTAAAAAAATAACTGTGAATCCTATCTAGCATAGACCCCTTGCCTGGCTGCTGGTAGTTTATCCTATGAAAACTTTGGACCATGATACCATGCAGAACTTGCTGTTTTACCTTCCTGTCCCACAGGTCAACCCCAGGGGATCTGACTAAATGAGGCCTCCCTTTCTTTATTTCAAGGTCCTTCAAAAAATACCAAAAGCCAGATTTTCTTTAAAGGTTGTAAACACTTCTGTACACACTGAACTTTAGGGCTGTTTTTTATTTTATTTTCTTGATACTTGCAGACCTTTGTTTCTCTTTTATTAAAGCCACAGCCCTCTACCCTCTTCCCTTGTGGGAAGGATTTTGTTATTAAAACCTGCATCATTATTCCCTTATCCCCGCTGCTCCCCATCATCTCACAGGTCTCTGTGCTTCCTTTAAAAATACAAATGTGCACAAGGAGGCAAAAGTATGATGCAGAGCACAATGTGGATCATACCGTAAAGGAAGCAAAAAACTCCATGCAAAGTGACTTTATGCTGTGAGCGTGTGATAGAAGAGCAGAGTCTGATACTGACATTTCTCCCAGGTCTGTCTTTCAATATACAGGTTTGGAAAGGAAACATATGGATCTCTCATTATTTATATGACCAAATTTTTTTTTTTTTTACTTGGCACCTTTTTATGATTATAAAGGAGATATGCGACATGCAATGATATTTATGAAGAGGTCATACTGCTAATATTTACATGTAGTCCTAGAGCTGTTGTATGCAGCATTTTATCCCACAAGCATCTTACACAATTGAAATGTATACCTCACGGCCCATGAACAACTGAACAGCTTGGTGCATTACAGTATCCACAGATAATAAAAGTAAACAGGCATTTGATTTCCAAATGCCGCATTTATTGCTGGGAAACATAGGAACACTGCACAACGTCACTGTTTTTTCGGTATGGCTACATCATCTGAGTGTGAAGCAACTATTTTTAATGTACCACAACCACAAATTTTAAAGCACTATGTTAATACAGTCACTGTGTACTGGACAGAAAAAAAAGCAGCAACAACAGTATTTTAGCACTTTGGTTTGGTTGTGTTGTTTGGGGTTTTTTTTTAATTGCTATGACGCTTTGCAGGAGCTTGATGTTCTGCAGAGCAAGAAAAAAAATGAAATAATCACCTGATCTTGATGTTGGAAAGGTGCCAAGCCCATCTGAGGTCCAAATCTATATGTACATAAAAAAGCAGGAAGCAGTCTTAAAAGGAAATGCTAATTAGCTTCCTGGGATTTCAAATTTTAAAAGCTTCTGTGATTGAATTTATTTTAGCAATTTTTTCTTTAAGGAATGTGAAAATTGGCCCTACAGTTGAAACTTCAAACAAAACAGAACGAAGAAGCAGAATCCCTGGTAATATTGCTTATTGCACTCAATCTGATTATAGTGATATATTGAGGACTGATCGATAAAAGAGAATTATACATCAGTATCATGGTAAAATGACTTCTGGTCAACTTTATCAAAATACTTAGAAAAGCTGTTAGAGTATTAGAAATATTAAATACAGAACAACCAGCAATTTGAATAAGGGGACAGAAATGGGCTCTTAGTGGCAAGACTGCTGTGATTTTTACATTGGATTAAGCTTAAATTAAAATCTTCTGCGTTACTAACAACAGTGAACATATCTTTTGGGGCACAGATAGCAATGAAAATTCACATTTGAATTAAATCAAGGGCGCTGCCAAATACAGACAAAGAGAAAATAAAGACAGAAGTTTGGTTTTAACATTATTACATTGCACAAAACTCTCAGTAACGCATCCAGACCGAAGTGCTTAGAAGTTGACTATGGGCAGAGGAGCCTTGATTAATTCAGGCATCTATGGGTTTACCTTTAATCACTTCTTAACAACAATTTCAGTTCCACGTTGCTCTCCGGGAGAGAAGCTTTTCCATTTTCCTGGAGTCAGACATCTTGCTAAATGCTAACAGCAACCGCACGAATGCAGAACAAAAGCGTATTTACTGCAGATCAGTTTTCAAGCTGCCACAATACCAGTGTAACACTGCAGGTACCATTGGCCTTCATAGTTCAGTGCGTGGGGCATCAAATATATTCAAATTTCAACTAGCTAAATACTCTACTGGATGTTTGACCAGGCTAGCGACGTTATGCAGACTGCCTGACAGTCTCTCACCTTGCCCTTATTATGAAAATTGTGTGTTTTTTCATGCTTATGAAGGGCAGCTTTCAGCATTCAGAAATGCCAATTTTAAACACTTTCATTTTTAATGCAGGTCTTGTTATATAGAGGTGACACATGCCAGTTACAACTGTGCATTTTAAAGTTTTTGGAGCAGAGCAAATTCAGTTTGCTTCCTTGAACTTTCAGAGTGTATGAAATAGTCAAAACGTTTAACACAGAAATGGGTTTAGCCCGATGAGGGTGGACGAGATCCTTTCTAAGCGCATGGTCAGGGCCACCAGCCATGTCCCTATTCACCCTCCCTCTTAGCCCAGGAGGCATCGGGGGAGTTTAGGGGGTCACAGGTGCTTCTGAGCTGGTGACAGCAAGACATGGCATGGCTGGGAATAACACACATTCCTCGTAAATTCATTGAGCTTGTTTTAAAGTAAGTTAACAGGATCTAGAGTCAACTGAAAGAATTTTTGTGAGGAGTTACAGGAGACGTGGGTCTAAGGGAAATTAAGTATCTGTACCCAATGGAACCAAGTAAGGGTGAGATTTCAGAGCTGTGTCTCCATAACTCCCACAGAGAATTAGGAGAAATTAAAAGTGCCTTGTTTATTCCGCTGAACACTAAAGCTCTGAAGAGAGACCAAATTAATTTCTCTGGAGGGAAAAACTGCCTGAGGGAACAATTTAGCCCTTAAGAAATACAAATTAATAAAAAATTAGTGCCCTCTGATCATTTTGCCTGATGATAGACAAATAGTTTTTGGAGGCTTTAAAAGACATGACTGTGCAAATATTAGGAATGCCCAAATTAAATATTTAGGCATAAATATTTTTGCTATAATCCTGTATAGGGAGAAGTTTTGAGAATAAAACTCAGAGCATCATAAAAACTAGGCAGACAGGCTTACACTGAGGAAACATACAGAGAAATACAGTCTGAGATTACTTTGGCATTTGAAACACTAAATGTAACATTTAAAGGATTTTCCAAAAATTAATCAACACGTAAGATCACACTTTCTGATAACCCTTCCTGTGTGAACTGCAATCAGGTTCTTAGAAGCTACACTAACGTAGTTTATTCTTGATTTCCGACAGGTGCGCCTTTATTTTAAGGCATGTTTAAACTTGTTTTCGCAATAAAGGAGGTCAAGGTAGGAACATAGCTTAACATCCATGTTGTTCTAACGTTTGGCTAGTATTTAATGCCAGTATTTGTTGCCATGAAGCAGCCTTTTGAAAGATGATCACTGTACCTGAAATGTGGATAGTTATAAAAATGGCATTAATTTGCTTAGACCAGGAGATTTTCACAGGAGAGCAACTAGCAGAAAACATTATGAAAATGTCCAAGAGGACTGGTAATTGAGTTGATTAGTATGACCTTGGTTATGAAGGTAATAGAAGAGTGAATGGTGCTTAGACTGAGTTATCACCCTGCTACCTTGCTGGGAGATGTAGTGAGGTATGTAATTTGTTCAGGGTGAAGCCGAGCACCTCGCCTCTCCCTGACAGGGTAATACGCTCTGACTAGCAGAGCTTGGCCGGCCCCTTCTCCTACCCCGACAGAGTAAACAGCGCAGGGTCAGGCGAGGGATGATGAACTGTGTGCTTCCCTCCGGTCAATATGGTAATTTTCTGCTGGCAGACACTTTCTGTTAAAGGTTTCTTCTAAAATTAGGCAACTTAAAAGTAATTTTTTTAAACTTCACAAATGAAAACTTTCCAGTTTCAGAGCAGAGAATCTACATCCCTTTGAATTAAACTCCAGGCAAAACGCATCGTGATTCACCTACTTGCCTGACCACGTAGTTCTGGTGTTGCTTTTTAACCCATGGCATTTCATCTCTGTGATAACTCCAGAAAGGCTTTTAAAGAAAGTCAAGGCTTGTCTCACCGAATCGGGGCTTTATTTGTTTAGAAACGGATTCTGCTAAGGACCTGAGTGCACAAGCGCTTCAACTGCCTTTCTTTCGCTAGATTAACTGTGACAATTTAAAGATATTTCAGTTGGCCTCCCTTTACAGGCAAAAAAGGCACTCAAAACAATTGGACAAATTAGAAAATTAGACAAAGAAGGTGAGGAAACACAATCCTACTGGCTATACTTTCTATTCACGCCCCTGCTGGTAACCTGGGTGAAATATAAATTATCTATCAGGCATTCATAGTATATGTGCTTCGAGAAAAAAGGTAGTCACAGAAAGGAATTGTGAAAGTTCTTCAAGAAAACTTTAAATACTAAACATCAGAACATATATATTATTTAAAAAAAAAAAGCAAGAAATAGACCAAAAGCAGTGTCTTCAAAGTCAGCATAATTTAAATATTATCCCTTTCCTTCCATCCCTGACGAGCTGTCTTGCTATTTTATTGCAAGTTTCACAAACGAATAACTGGCCAAGGTTCCCTAGAAGGAAAATGCCTACACAAAAGATTCAATTAAATTAAAATTACTCAGTTCAGTCTGTGTGTGTCCAACGCAAACTCTGCTTTACTAGGAAACCAGGCACAGATATTCAGCTAAAAATTGCCACACATTAGACATGTAATTTCAGACCATATTTGCCTACAAAGTACAAATCGGCGCTCTTCTGGTTTCATAGCTATCAGGATGTCATCATATTCTTTTTCTGAGGAAATCTGAGAGGATGAAAGCAGGCGCTTAGGAAACAATTTTGCATTTTCCCTTAGAAATTAAAAATCTTTCATTTCTTCTCATTTATTTAAGTACCATGGAGAAATGGGGTTAGAAATGGATTTAGAAAATAATCCAAGACATCTAAAGAAAACTGTAATCTCAATAACGTTCCAAATATAATAATTTCAGGGGCAGAGGAGCAAAAGCAGTTTCTGTTTGCCCATGTCTTTTAGGGACTCACAAAAATACAAGGCGCTCTGAAATCAGGTGTTATGTATTCGGCTCTCATTTCACAGCGCCAAAATCAAACTGAATATTTAATTCTAAGTATAAACTAATGACCTGATCCTGAATCATGCAGCATGAAGATAGATTACTGTTGACATGCAGAGTCCCAGTGAAATCCCTGGGATATTGTGTTAGCAGAGCAGTACCGCCTGCGTGCTACTCAATGCTCGCAACAGTAATGCTGAAAAGGAGTTTGGGATGTTAATTCACAGTTACGATATTTAACATCACCTTTTTATTATCACTCCTCCCATTGTTTTGAAGGTCAGTGGATCTAGAAGAAACTCCGCACACTCAGAACAACGTGCGTGGTATTAAAGTAATAACGGACTTGTGTTTTAAAGTTCCGCTGTTAAAGGTTTATATCACAAAGCAAAATAAAAACAACTCCTGCCAAGCCTTGAGCTGTTTGTAAAAGTTTGCAAGCTACAAGCAGGACAGATTTACTTGTGTTTTACCAGCACTGAGCTGACACTAATTATCCCACTGTGAACTTTGGATGAAATCCTCGTCCCGCTGAACTGATGGGAGTTTTGCCACTGGCTCCAAGAGCACCGGGAGTTCACCCTCTGGCTTAGGCTCTGTGCCACAGCCTAATACTTTCTGCATAATGAGGCCCATAAAGTTTATCTTGAAAGCCAAAAAATATTAGGTCAACTTGTAATCACTCTGATTTTTTTCTCTGTTCAGAGGGACAGCTGGTTTTAGTCGAGCAGCCTCCCTGCTCGGCACCGCCGATGGAAGCCGCTCAGCCATCCTTACGGGAGCTCAGCGAGCTTCAGCCGGCGCATTCAGTCAGCGCTGATGTCAATAATTAGTATGCACTACCCAAATTCAAAGACTTTCCAAGGAAGTTTGACTGCACCGGTAGCATTCTGATTTATGAAGCTTGGTTATCATTTTTAAACCACAGCCTGATCCCCAGCCTGACTCGACTGACAATGACATATACCCAATGTGTTTGTCGAGCCTCGCAGGCCGATTTCTTGTCCCCGTGCTGGGACCGGTTATATCCCACTCCAAGACAGGTGGGTCAGCTGGGCACTGTGACACCTGCCCGTAACTGGCTCCAGCTGTAGGTATCAGTGCAAACCTCTGCCCTGAAGCAATTCATTTCCAAAAAAATCAAATCAGGTTTTACAAAAGTAGCTCTGTGCAATGAAAGTTTGCACTGCAGCCACTGTTGCAGAGTTAGAGATTTCCAGACAAACCAGGCCTGCCAAAAAAGAAGAAAACAAACCAAAAAGAAAAACAGACATATGACTATATATGACTATATATGTGCACTTGCTTGCCAGCACAGATATTTGTTTGCTACTTCTAAATATGGATGTCAAATGTTCCCTCTCCCTCTACACCAGACCATCAAATTTTCAAGAAACCACTTCAGAACATATTTGAACATGCCTATTGAATAGGACCAAAATGTCATACAACCAAAACATCCTTCCTGCGTGGAGAGCGAGCATTCCCCATTGCAAACATACGTAGAGGAGGTACAAGCGGTTACGGAGATCTAAGCAAGGGAAACAGGCCTGTCTGGAGTCCAAAAGAATTACATTAAAGATGTTCGTGTCATTTTAAGAGTCTGTATCTTGACATCAAGCAACCAAAGATGCTTTCATGGTCTTTCTTCAAACAAGAAGGCAGAAACACAAGTAAGGATTTTGTTTTCTGCTCAGCAAGATAAAAACCGAGTATAAACACCGCAGTATTTATTCTCACAGCAATCCCATGAAATGCAGTGTTATTCCCATTTTACAGATGAGGAACTGAGTCACAGAAAGACTATCTGGCTCACAGTTTTAAAGGTGGTTTAACAAAATAAGCTGAGGATGCTGGGTTCACATCCAGTGTTGGAGCCACAAAACCAGCATTCATCCTTCATAATAAGGTCAACTTTTCATTCAATAACTATGAAGGTGCTGAAGGAATTCAGTAAATCCTTCTTCTGTAAAAGCTGCTAAAAGCTACATGACATTAAGATGAAAACTAGTAAACCTCAGTTCTAGTAACATACCCACTCAAGCAGACTCCAAAGAAAATGTGGAAAATAGGTGTTTCACAGCTGAGGCAGGAAAGAGAAAACCAAAATGTCTTTACAAATGATTCTGTTTGTGTGAGCAATGTGCTTTTGCTGAAAGACTGGTGTGTGCAAAAGGGTGTATTTTTGGTATGTCAGCTTCAATTACCAGAAATCTAAGAGTGAAAAGCGACAGCCTTATCCCAACAACCTCCTCCAAAGGAGATGCGCATCAGCCGGAAGCCCTGCTTCCCAGCGTGACCTTTCTTGCTTTATGACTGGGCATAAGGGCACACAGCCATTTTAGTTAAACTTGTTTTGAGAAAAACTGCTTGTTAAATGTTGATTTCCAGCAGCACCTGCCCTCTGCAAAGAATATTCATGGCTGCTGTTTCACTTCCAATGCTAACAGGATCAATTTGAACCCCCCTACATCCTGTATCTCTGATTTCTTTCATACATATTCATGATCATTTACATCATTTTACAGAAAAACATTTGTGAGTGAGGATGCACATTGTATTGACTGTTGCTGGGTTTTTCTCCTAACATGCATGTTAGATAAGAAAGCAGAAAAGTGTCCTAGCAAGCAAGCTAGCTCCTAAAAGAGGCAATGCAGGAAAAAATCAGAGAGCCCAAAGCCCATTGCACTGCCAGACAAAGCAGTTCCAGCACAAGTTTCAACGTCACACCTAACAATTTTTACCGGGCAGCGATTCAGAGCACTTCACAGTCCACTCATCTCCTCGGCATTTTGTTTTCTCTTTTTAAACAAAAATTACAGTCTCTCATTTCACTCGCGTGGCTAAAGGGCCCCGTAATCCACTGTATCCTTGGCTCTGTCACTGTGCTTGCTGACCCTACAGTGAGCAGGCTCTGACCACCAAATGCGAGCAGAATAAATTATCGCTGACACTCCAATATTTAATTATGCAGCTGTCAGAGCGGCCCTTTCGAAATTCATTTTAATAAAGTGGGAACTTTTTCCTTTCAAGGTTAGAGTCAGGAGAGTCACCTTCTGTGTCAGGCTGAGGTCTCCACCATGAGCTTTGCATTCTTCCCCGAGAAGCCTGTCACTTGGCCTGATAGAAGGACCAGATAACGGCACCGATGTCTATTGGCCTCCCCCGCCCTGCCTGAATGAACATCCTTCATTTAAACCCACAATAATGAGGACCTCAAAGTCAGGCAGGCAGGCACAAGGGCAGCTCGTCAGGAAGAAAAAAATGGCTTCTTATTATAAAATTCACTCGATGTTATAGCTGCAATCTAAAAGCAATCATGTTCATCTCACCGTTTTAACTGGTTAACCAGAAATATTTAACATGTTAAAAAATGTGAACAGAAACCAAATGTATGAAGCCACAGCAGCCTGTATTTATCTCCACTGAACTCAGACAAGTAGAGGAATATTGCCTTGCATTTTGCTGCGAGCAAAGTATCTGACTAGAGTTTTATTTGCCAAATATTTAGAAAATAAAGCTATACCACACCACTCTTTCTAAAGATGTAGTGCATAATGCGTAATGTACACACACTGCGATGTGCACAGTATATTGATCAGTGTGCTTTCTAAGACAGCCAAACGAAAGGCTGCTGTGTGTGTATGTAGCTATACACATACACACACACATATACAAGCATGGCTTATTAGCAAGTACATGAAACAACTCTCTGTGATAAAGTGCTCACCATAAGAAATTTTGCCTTCAGGAAAACAGAGAATGTTTTAAAATGTGGCCATGTCTCAACTGATTCTTCATATTTGCAGAACCCTGCTTTCTAAACTTTCGAGTTTTGTACAAGCTTACTATGGACAGCCCGAAAATACCTGAGCAATATAGTTGACCTCAAGTAGGAGAAAAAGAAAAACAAGGAAAAAAATAACCTACATATATTCCAGATCTTCTTGCTTCCATGTGACAACACTTCTAATTAAAAAGTAACAATGTCAATAAAAACTTGGATTTACAAGCTGTATTTTTTCTCTGGGTTCCTATGGTGCTATGTAAGCGCTGGAGATTTGGCTACACAACATTTTCCTCAGTATGATTATGCATCTTTTACAAATGGGGAAGTGAAAAACATAAAAATCCGGTGTGGGCTGGGACTTAAAGCTTTCAGAGAAGCCCCACAACTCCCAGTTTAAAGCAAAACGGGTTTTGTTTACAAGGAGGTAAATGGGATACTATCCCATGTCCCACAGGTGCTATGTGACCTATCCCAAGGCACAAAGTGTCCCAGGAAAAGAAATCAAAGCTTTTGCAAAGACGTTTTCAACCTAATTTGATCCACAGAGAAGTCACAGCCAAGAGAGAACAATATGACTCACTAGTACAAAATGTTTCTGGATTCATTAGTACTAATGAAGAACAGGTGTGAGGTACCAGGGGAACGCTGTGCATAGTTTTTCTCCAGCACATTCTCCTGCCCAAGTCATGCCTCAACACTTGGTCTT
>NW_009734961.1:67965-86402 GCF_000703405.1 Apaloderma vittatum | reverse complement strand
CTTTCCCTGCATGGGAGCATGTTTTGTATCTTCTAAATAACACACAAATAAATCACTATCTGCAAAGCTAGCAGAAGAATGTATATAGTGCATAGAAAAGGGGTAAGAATTCACTCAAGTTTCCCAAATATGCTGGGTTGTGCTATGCAAATTCACATTAAAAACCAGAATTAAAATAGCTCACTCATTGGCTGTTTTCAGCATGAGATCAGAACTTCCCACCAAAAATGAGCCTTTACTTTTCCATTGTTTCCTTCTGAGTCACTTTTTTTTCTCGTACTCACTGAAAATGCCTAATAACATACATCAGGGCTTACCCCGTCCAGTATTAGGTACTTAAACAAGAACCTCTGAGTAAATGTGGTGGCTTTTGTCCTCCTTTATCCAGTGGAGTTACCTGATGCCTTCAGAGACTGAGCTGGAAGTTAATTGAGTTGAATGACCCTTTGGTGGTAGCCACTGCACTGGGTTTGTGTAGAAACACCAAGGGTGACATCTTGTATCTTAGAAGCCTTGATTAAGTAGCATGCATCAGGGTGTTGGACAGTTATTTATTGGCTGCACATGAAGTCCATAGCCAGCAGGGCCCTGCTTCCAAGTGGTTTACGCATGTTTCTGTACTATAAATAACAACTGACAGCCTTTTTTTTCTTTTTTTTACAACTTATGCTAAGATTATCTCCCACTGCTTCCTGCTTTAGGTCTTCTTGGTTTATTTTTGGCTGTGTCATTTAACTTTGGTAGAGACGTATTTTGACACATTGCTGGCATTCTGGTCTGAGCACGTACGAAGCTGCATGTATCCTCTCCTTGGCTTGCAGTTCACCATAGAAGCTTACTCTGTGGAGACCACACTCCAGGAACTGACAGTAAACTCCTAATGCATAAAGAAAATGTATTTATATTGTATTATAAACCTGGGGAAATAAGTACCTTAAAACATCAAAAAAACCCGAGCAGCTTCAGTTTCACACAAGCACAATACACTTGAAGATTTCTGTTGAATACTTCACTCCAAGCAGCACCAACAGCACACCAAGCTCCTGGTGTCAATTCAAACAGATTTGCTGAATACTACTTGTCACTAATTTTTGCAGTGGAAAAATAATTATAGAACAAAACATCAGGGAAAAAGAATAATCCTATCAACGTGGTGTGACATGCACACATAAACATGCCAAACATCCCTGCTGAGCACCTCACAAAAATGAACAATTGTGGAACGTACAGAACAGCAAAGGTTGTGATTCTTGTGCAATAACAGGGAAAGTGCAAATAAATTCTGAGTCAACGAGAAGGCTTACACTAACCTGGCATTGGGAGAGGTTTCAGTCCACAAATTCCTTCACAACTGAGTAAATTTAAAGAAATAAAACTAGATTGAGCATTGCTTTAATACCTGCTGGTGCAGTTTCCCACACTGTTCACTGGCTTGTTAAATATGAAAAAGATTTGCCTTGCAAAGCTGCAGCGAGAAATACAGTCACAGATGGGTTAATTGTTCACTCCTCAGATCTCACCATTTTTATTTTGGTTTAAATATAACCTGTTATTATAACAAGAAAACTCCCTGGCCTTGTGTACAAGACTCAAATATAATCAGCGATATCACACTGTCCCTTAATAGAAGGTGCAATATAAAAAAGATCATTTAAGATGCCAGTAGCTTCCCTCCTGACCCTGCCTGGCTGAGAGGCAAATTGCATTAGAAAATGACATGCCATTCATCTCACGAGTAGTTGCAGGAACATTTAGCTAATTAAATGATTAATAAATTTAACACTGCTTTATAATTTCATTTAGCCGTGTTGGAAATCACACGGTGCACTGCGTGTGCACCGAATGAGATTAGGTGGGAGTTGTGGGTTTCACCGTCTGCCCTGGTAATTGAGATTAGTCTATTACTACAGTGACCTTTTTAACTTTTATATTCTCTTGTTAAAGTGAAATAAAATTTTATTCACTTTTAAGGCATATTTACTTAGTGAAATTCACGTGAAATTAAAGAAATATCAAGCTAAGAAGCATTCTTGGTACCTGGTCATTCTCTTTTTGGTCTTTTATCCTTATTTTGAACCCCTTTATGAATTCTTGCTTTAATTTGGCAGCCCACCACCACTACAGCACACAGAAACAAACTCATTTTATCGCTCAAAAAAACCCCCAACCAATTCACCCTCAAATGTTGCAACCCCAAACGGCAGTGAATACATCCAACATCACGATGGTGGGTTTGCAGCAAGGGATTTGGTACACACAAAAAAGTCAAAACCTCAACACACCTATATATTCACACGTGTTTTCCGCAGCTTTATCTGGAAACTCCCTGGGGAGCTGTAGTTAAATGGTGACTCTGTTGTAGCACAGTCAGCTGAACGATCGAGCTGTTGGGGCTGTAGTCAGTTGTGGACGGGGGCGACATTTGTGTTAGAGCAAACCCCCTCCATACTTTTCGTACATCCATCCTCACACACAACTTTAGACAGAAAGACCCACAAGCATCACAATTTGCTATGTAAATATTTATCCGTAAAATCAGTGGTTAGGAGCAGTTTTCAAGGAGCAGGAGGGGATCCTGAGGAAAGAGGTAGCTCCCTCTCATTTCCCCCAGCTTATGGTTAGAATTAAGAGGTTGCTGCTGTTGTGTGGCACACTCCAGTTTGGTACATTACGTCGAAGCAAGAAAATCAATTCACAATTTTGGTGTGATTAATACTTCAAATCATTCCGACCATTTACATATAACAGTTATGGACGCTGTGTCTTCAGACAGTCAGCACAGGTTAGCATAGGTTAATATCCAAGTAGCTCAAATAGCCAGATAAATTCAAAATTTCTGCAAGAAATAACCTCTGTCTGTCCCAGCACAGCTTGCAGTTATCTTGTTGGTAAAAGCATAAACATCTATCCACGTGAAATTCATTTCAGCAGTACAAGGGCTTGGAAAAAGTTGTCAAGATTACTGACACTTAAGCCAACTCAGAACAAATTTTCAATCAATATGTCTAATGCTAGGAGGGATGTTTCATTTCTCAACAGATGTGTGTTTATAATATAGAAAAAAGATTAATTACAGTGCATATCATTATTGAAAACTGATTTCTATCTAAAGCACATGGTAAACCATTTCAGAAAGTATGTTTGAAAAGTACACGTCAGAGCAGTGTTGGTTTTTCCCTGAGATCCTGATCACTCAAGAAAGGAATAAACTATTTGATAGACTGTTCATACAATATGGATATAAAATCCATGGTGGCTGAAGTGAAACAATGTAGCGGAAATGGGATCTGACAAGAGTAAGTAATGGTTCTGCTCACTTACTCTGGTAAAATAAAATTCCAATACAGATGGCCCCAACATGTGGGAGAAAGAAACTATTATTATCAGCAAATGTCTTACACATAGCAACTACAGCAACAATTTCATCTTGGAGGCAAAAAAAAAAAAGGCCAAACAAATTATAGGTGATAATTATAACAGCTATTTACTGTGATAACTGGAAGGGAAAATTATTTCTGGATTTCCAAAAAATATTATCACCACAGATGTGGAGAATCATCAACAGGATGCAGAGGTACATTGGTATCATGGTGCAAGGAAACAAATTCCAGTTCTTTTGACTCAGGGGCAGAGGCTCATCTGGCTTCCGAGGGACTAGGTTGCCACTCAGCCCTCTGAGGCTATTGCCTTGCCCTCAGGGCAGCAAAAGCCACGAGGGCCACAAGGGACCACTACTTTGGGGTAAAGTGTCATCTTCCCTATTTTTAGATGTGACTAATGTAGCTATCTATAGCTCAGCTTAATGTCTAGACATCCTTTACCATCAGTGGAGAAAATGGCACTTTTTGAGAACTATTCATCTGACCTCATTTAGTAATTTACCCTAAAGTGTGGTAAGCTGCAGGATAGAAGTGTTGCCTTCTCTCCTTGGACTACAAAAGGAATCAAAACCTGCTAATTTTATGAAAAAATCCTGCCACTAAGCTGCAAGTACATGACAAGAACTGAAAAACAGTAAATCCACTTTGAGGACTCCAGAACTAAGCTCCTTCTCTTAAACTATGTGTAGGATCAAGAGCTGCTAAAATGTTCCTGTGACAAATGCATGATATTCGGTGTATTCACAGATTTAGCAGCTTTGACTCTGGAAGTCCTTTGAAATCTGGTTATTATATTCATGACTTTCCTAGGTCAGTTATGGCATTTTTGTTTTCCCTTTTTTCCTTTTTTTCTTCCTTGTGGGAGTGGTCATTGGCATTTCAATGGAACCATTATTTCTGCCAGGGAAGATAATATATGAAGCTGATGATCTGTTGACATGTGCTATATAGACAGTATCTTACAAATGGCAGAAAGAATACTGTTTTCTATAAAAACAATGACATATGTATAACGGAAGCTCTGCCTCTAAAAATACAGCTTGTACATTGGGCTTTCTAGAACTGAAAGTGCAATGTGAATTTTATTTCTTGGAAACAGAGATTGTTTATGCTGGCAACCACAGACATGACAGGATCTAAATAGCCATTATCCACTCACAACTGTGAGAAGCAGGAAAACTCATCCAATTTTTCCAGGAACTTATGTCCCCTAGTGTCTCCCTAAGCCATGAATCACATTCCTTCAGACAAGCTCAACTGCAGGTTTTATTAAAAGAGAAGTAACCTATAAAAAAAACTTGTTGCAAACAAATAGGTAAGTCTTAACAAAAAGAATGGTGGAACTCCTGTTAATAAGAAATTGAGTCTATGGAAAAATGTGACAAATCTTGAGTAGATTGCTTATTTTTTCTTCTTCTTTTTTTTTTTTGCATTTCTGGTAATGATCTTTTGAGGATCTGATAGCTCTAAATCTTCAGAATTGAAATAGTCATTCCTAAAATAAGCACTCTGATCTTTTAAAGATGAGTATTTTTGTCCACTTTTTCAACATGGTAAGTTGGTACCCATATTCAGATTTAACTTAAATAACACATTAAAGGCTATCTCTATGAGTTCCAATAATGTGCACTGATGTGGAACCATGGTCATTGTTTCCACTGGGAAACTGTGTAAGGTCAAGCTTGCATTTTAGTACGTAGCCTTTGATTTTAATTACCTCATACAAAAGATGAACTCTGGGTTCCAGTAAAGGCAATATGAATTTTGACATTGGCTTGAGTGAAGCTACGATTTCTTCTAAGGTTACTGAATGTGCAGTATGCACCTACCTGCACACAATTCCAAGGCTCTGAGGTCCAGAATTTCATATTGCTTGTTGTCACGTAGAAAACAAAACCTTTAAAATCATGTCTTTCAAATGAGGTACAAAAGGTCTGCATATAAGCTTGATATCAACCACCTTTCTTACAATCATTACATTCACAAAATGAGTTTATCCATACTGATAAGACCATATCATCACTAGGCCAAGAATTACGTGGGTCAAGGCACACTTGGCCACTTCGTCATATAAGGTTTCCAGGACAAGATCAAAAATATCAATTGAAAAATATTTTCTTCTTCTGAAAACTGTTAAACCCACATTAACTATCCATTGTCACCAACAGATCAGTTGCTACAAAGGTGTCATGGCTGTAGGACAGCCTCTGCAGACTGTGACACATCTGCTGTCTTGACTGTGGACAAGCCACCCAATCCCACCATAAGCAGACTCTCTCTGGGCAGCAGCTGTGCTACTGCAACATGTAAAAAAAAGGAAAACATTTCTTCCAGAACTTTGGCTGATGGAACTGATTCATAGCAACACCCAGAAAAAGGAACTAAACCAACACCAAAGCTAATTCCCCTGACTTTAATTCACTTTGGCCTTTCGAACTGCATTCAAATTAGATATCTAAGGTTGTCTAAATCAGACAGTGTCACTGTCACCCCAAAGGAAGTTTTGATTACAGTCCCTTGGCCACAGAAAAATAGCTCTACAAGTTGTGCTGGAGCTTGGTCCCACCACAACTCTTTCCTGTTTCCTAAGAGCATCTTCTTCTAATTTAATTCCATATTCTCACACAAGATAACAGCTAAACGGAAGCAGAAATAGTATTTTTTAAAAGTAATCCATCTATTGCTTCTTCTCCATAAGCATTTAACTAGTAGTGACAAAGCAGCTGTTATTTTTCACACTTGACAAAGCATAGTGATATCTCAGAGGGGGCAAATGAATGTATTGTCAGCAGTTGAATGAAAAACCTTGAGTTTCATTTCTAATGGTGATTTAGCAGCCCAGAGATGTCAAATTCATGATGAGCATGATGTGACATTCTGGCTGTTGAAAATGGGACATATTTAGCAAAAGTTAATACAACAGACACAAGTATGCTGAGGAGAAAGCATCCCTATATGTGGTCCTTAGTTTCTTGCTGGTGTCCACAGCAGACTGGGAGCTTTGCATGGCAGTCTGTTGTTGTGTCTGGGCATTTCTGAAGTTCAAGGAAGAATCCATGTTTTGGCTGAACTAACTTCTCTGGTTCAATCAAACGAGCAGTCTCAATCTCCCAGCCTTACTGAAAATAAAGATACGTTTCAGGATATTTTTAAACATTGTTATTTTTGTATGTTGTTCATAAAGTGAATTCCAGCCTAAATCAATCCATGTTGGTCTCACTGCTCTCTCCCCCTCCCCCAAAGAGTATACTTGAATCAGTAAAACTGTTTGATACATGGAAAAAGTAATGCTATTAAAAGTAAAGAAATAAAACCTGTTACTTCTGTTTAGGAAGCCTGGTGAATCTTGTAGCCCATAGTAATGTGAATTTAGCTGCTTTAATTTCCTAAGTTGTTCAATTTTAATTGGAATATTGATCCTCAAACTAATTTTTGTGCCTTCAGCATCATATCCCTGCCTTGTAACCACTTAGATCAGCCCAGCCAGCTCAAGGCATTGAGTTCTGCCAGGTCTGACTCTACTCCAGCCTGACATATCTTTCAGGGTTATGACTCTCACTAATGGGCTGTAATCAAGGCTGCAATCTCTGTGAAGCCCCAACACAGTGGTTGGTGGCCAATGGACCTGCATAAATTCATAGATCTACACCAGATGCCTGCACTGGCTCAAGCCACCCTTTGCCTCAACGTGCAACCTGGCTGCACCACACCCGGGGCGCAGATATTCCCACAAGATCTGCCATCACTAGTTCCACCCTCCTGGTTGTGATGGATGATTTTCACTGCTAATGAGGAAGAGAAAGAGAAACTGAGTGTGTTTTGGTTCCCTTCCAACAGCCTCGTCTGACTGACAGCTCAGCCGGCGCCTATCCACTTGAAAAAAAGTCTGTACTGGAAATGGATTAGTGGTCACGTACGCTTTCCAAAACACTGGTTTCCACAAAGCCTGACTCAATGCCTCTGGGTCCATTCTCAGTGTCAAACTGATTTTTTTTGCAGTTGAGAAGAGGACGCGTATATAATGCGCAAGACGGCGTATTTACCTCATTGCTCACAGAAGTAGATTTGCCACTCCTGAATAAAGTGCCACCAGTATTAGGCAAATTATTATAAGCAGAAGAGAAATAATCAAGGATGGATGTTACTGGGTGTAAAGTCCAATTCTTCACACAAGATGCACTCCTTAATGTAGATTCAGCATTGTTTAGTGTGATCTGCTGTAATTACTCAGAATTTGAACCATTTGACCTTACTACATTAAGCCTCAGTGTTTCCTAAACCCTGTTAATAAAAAGCAAATGGCTCGTCTCTTACTCACTCTCTGGAATGAGCGCAGGACTACGGGAGGGGATTCAATGTGTGAGCCTTCCTAGAGCCAGTTGTGGCTTAGCAAACCAGGATGATGGGAGATGGTGTCTCCCCAGCTCAGTGAAGGTGTGAGCCTGCGTGTGCATCGCTGCCGCCGCGGTACGAACAGGCGGTGCATTGTACCGCACTCATCCATCACCCGCTCTGTCAACACAGGTCAACTAATCCTGCTCTTCCTGACCTCTGACCGGCACGCCGAAGGGAGGCAACAAAAATTCAAATGCACTGCTGAGGGAGACAGAATTGTTAAAGCTGCCTTTTCTTCTTGCCGAGACAGGGTAAAACAAACTTCTAAATGCTATTAGAGAGCAAAGCTCCGTAAATGAGGAGAAGCGGCTCTCCGAATCTTCTCCTTTATGATTAAAAAGTTGTCACGTCCTTCAAGTGCTTTCCCATAATGTCGACATTTTATTGGGTTTTGTTCTTAAAGACTCCTGCCTCAATTCAGACATTTTATCTCAGTATTTGATGTTAAAACCAAATCAAAACAAAAAGACAACAAACAATAAATGCAAGCAGAGGCACAGCGCAAAGTAGTCAAAAGGGGACTGTAGATGCACCAGATCAAAGCTGCTAACTCCACAGAGGCAGTTGGTTCCTCAGTTTGTTGAGGCAAAATAATAAAAAATGTTGATGCCCGAGCTAAAGGTATTGAGTGGTGAGGTAAGAGATACGTGAAAAGGTAAAGTGAAAGAAGACAGCGCAAACTCACGGACTGATGTGTCTTGAGCAGGGTTTTTACACAGGTGTTTATTACTAGGTCTAGGGGCAGCTCAAGAGGATAAAGTGGGCTAAAAATGCTTTTGTACTTAAAATAACGGTAATCTTATTCAAAATAATGGCATTGCTCCTCATTCAGAGAAGTTTCAGTACTGGAATGGCTAAGTTAAAAGTATTTTCACGCCTCAACACTTCTTACTTATCTTTGGGACAATGAGCTCTCAATGTTTTGAAGGACTGAACAGAAGAAATCACAAGACTCATAAACAAACCAAGTGAAGACTTTTTCTGCCTTAGCTGTCAAGGTAGTCACATGTATAATGTTTTCATTGAAAAACTAAACCAGGTATTTAGAGCAAACTCAAAACACCTTCTCACTTCCTCCAGTTACTAACAATATAGCGGAAAAAATATGCACACTCACTTGTATGGTTTTGCTTGTGGGATTTGCAACCATTTCTGTAAACAGAAGGTGAGGCATGGAAATTCCTTTGCATCAAAGAGAAACTGAGCACAATAAATACAGGATAAACATTGTGGATCAAGTAATGGCTAGTTGTGATGAATGGAGAAGATGTGATTTTACAGAATAACTTCCCAGGCAGGTAAAATTGAACCTTAAATAGAGGAGTTGGGAAGGAAAATCGGATGAGTTGTTTTCCATGCAGCTGGTCCAATACTCTGTCACACTCCCGAAATACTGTTTAAGATGACTTGTTTTGGAAGTTCTACAATTTCAGTAATTCTAGCTCTTAACAATTTCACTTTTCAGCTTTTTAGGAGGGATTTGTTTTTCAAATGCAACTAGCAGCTTATTCACCCATGGTATGCAAATGTAAAAATTAAGGTGAAGCCAAAAGACAGTCATCCCAATGAGAAAACGCAGCAAAAGAAGAGTTTGAAACCTAGAAGCTAAAGCCCAAACAATTTTGACCATTTCAAAACCTGAGGCATTCACACTCAAACAGTTTCTGAGGTTTGAGCTGTGGCTGGTAAAAAGGACCAGTCTGACTATCCTCCGCACTGGCACACTTTTTGGGCCACTGACATCAACTGGAAGGCAACCTTTAAACCCAGACACAAGCTGCCAGCCAACTGGTAACCATTCCTCTCTCTCAGAGCACATAGCACAGATCCAGAAAATGTATGTTCTAACTAATTTCTTGTTACTAATGTGTGCAAGTTTCTGATCTATCACCTGATAATTCTTGAAGACATAAGTTTTGATATGAAAAACTGGTGGAAAAGCAGTCCTTAGGCATAGTTCTAGCTCACATATGTGCACGCAGCTTGCCACTGATTTCAACAGGAGTCACATTTAAACAAATTTAAACTAAATGTTCAGCTTCTGGTAGTTCCCAAGATAAACACGAGCAGGCCCCTGTGGTGTGATAGCCGTTAATGCAAATGCACAGCTTTGTTGATATGTAAAACCTTCTAAGAGCCAGAAGCTGGTTATTCTTAGTCATCAAGATGAGATCTGAATCTTTGGGATGTTTGCCTAACCCTGTAGGCTTAATCCATTCTGAGTTACAAATTATAATACTCCAGCAGTCAGTTCAAATTGAATCTGGATCACTGCAACATGTAAAGTTGCTGCTTAAATTATGGGCTGACCCTACCTTTGAAAAATCATCAATAGTATAATTACCAAAAATACTACCAGAATCCTGAACAGAAACAGTTAGATGGCCACAAAGACTTATATATGAGGGGTGAAAAGGCAGGAACTGATTCGCTCCATGCTAGAAAATTGAGTTCACAGTCATCAGACGTGCTCAGGACTAGAGGGGTTTTATTGCCGAGGCACGAACAAGCGAGGAGCTGCTGAATGCAGCTGATATTCCATTGATAGCTAAGTAGGAGACATCCTTATAAAGCTGCTGAAAAGAAGTTTAAATAGGTCTTCACAGTTCAAGCTGAAAAGCAATCTCATGTAGAAACCACATCCAGTTCTCTGCAATGGCCCTTTTTCAGTTGATGAGTTGAGATCCTCTTCCACTTGTGTTTTCTTTTGTTGTTGTTTTCGCAGGACACTTCCTGTTTAGGAAGCGAGATGATATTGAAACCTGGGGTTTTACTGTAAGTGATTTCAATGATGTACTTCTCCTCCTACCACAACCACAACTCCAGTCCCTGTCTCTCCAAAAACAATAACAATAATGATGGTGAGTTCATGACATGTTGCCTCGTGACATAATTTGGCAGCAAGAAGGAAGAAACAGGAAGGTTGGCTCAAAGCTTTTATAGAGCTAAAGCATTTGTTTTATCACTTAAAACAACTATAAAATGCTTGCTTTAAGTATATTATCTTTTTTTTTTTCCTAAATCATTCTCACCCAAACAATGCAACTAGGAGCTTGAATTCTGTCTAACCGTTCTTTTGAGACAATGCATAGCCCTGCCACCGCTACCAGGAAGGTACACAGGAACAGCCTTTGACTACTGGCCTGCAACATAACATTTGACATTGGTTACATATTTGCATATTTGTTCACCAATGTCTTCTTTTCACCCTGTAATTCACATTATACTCTTAACTCCTTTTTACAATGCTAACAAAACCAGAATACAAGAAGTGTTTTCAGTCACTTGTAGATTCCTAACTGAAGGATCATAGTTTTGAGAAAGATGACCTTATTTTCCAGATGGGAGGGTTTTAATTTAACCCAAATTGAGTTCATTGTAAACAGAGCACATAGATATGATGAATTATGAACTAAGCATCAACAACATAATTATAAGGAAACGTGGCAGAAAGGCTGCAAATCTACAAAGAGCTGTTGGCACGATCATGCGCTGTCGTGAAAAGGAAAGAAAAGCCAAGACGGTGTAAATAAATGTTATCGCAAACACCTGATCTAACTCCTCGTTACGAGTTTACTTTGGTATTCAGGTCAGACCCCAGTACGTACTGCAGTAACTCAGGAACAACATTTTCTTACTTTGTGTAAATGAACATGTAGAACTCAGAAAAGAAAGAAAAATTTGAGAAGACATGCATTCCAAGGATCAATGTACAGCTGGAAGTACCCATCACCTCAAGACAAACAGTGACTAATAATCCCATGTGGTTGTTTAAAGTCTCGAGGTAAATATCCTTAAGTGTAAGGGTGTCCTGGGGAAAGTCCAGCTCAGAGAACTCCCCCAGGTCTGGATGTTTCCACTGCATTCGGTCCGGCTCCCCACTACGTTTTCAAAGCTGGGTAGAGCTGTTATGCACTGTTAACTGACTCTTTCCAGGGTAAATGGGGATGTTTTTCATTGTCGGCTGGAGCGACTTTATCCCCGTGCATTCATGGGGAGGCTGGGCTGTCATGGTGCTGATTCTGCTGTATGGAGTCAAGCTGAAGGCAGGGGAGTTTTGCTGGTGTTCAGCCCCTCAGAATACCAAACCATTTAAGGGAACTTCTTGAAACAGAAAGAAAGATTTCTTTATTACAAAATACAATTTAGTGAAAACTAAACCCCCCTTTAATTACTGCTTTAGAAAAGAATTTTATTAATTTTGACTTTAAAATCCATTTTCTAGTAAGAAACATTGATTTTGTTACTGAAAGGGATATTATTTTATATAGCTTGAAGTGAAAATAAGGATCTTTCAAAATTTTTCCATTACTTTTTTTTTTCCCCCCTAGCCTTTGACCTTTAACTATGATTTGAAAGAGAATCTGTTTTTTAAATGACCGCATTACTTACAGGACCTAATTTTTTATTCTATCTTCTCTCAATATAAAATGCTCAGAGACTCTTTTGGAGGATGATAACTGTGTAAGTTCACATAATTTGTATAAAAAAGCAGAAAAGAAAATGAAAAGATACAATGTATTTTAATCTAATTGCCTGGATACTTTTTTGCATAACTTGCTCATCTTATAACATGAAAATACAGGGGAACTGAATGATCAAGCAACTCCCCATTAAAAAAATGCAAATAACCCATTTTTAATTTAAAAGATAAGCTAATTAAAAATAATGGCTATGGACAGTTCCTGACAAAGCACTTCAAAAAAACAAGAACCATGTATTTCATGAGACTTTAGTGTTTTTTAATTAAGATGATTTTTCATTTCCCCTCTTCTTAGCTTGCGATAATAAAAAGCTGCAATTGGAAACCAAGTAGATTTTTTCCCATTGAGAAGAACCAAGACGGATGCTGCCCCTAAATTCTCTAAAAAGAGAGTAAAAATCTCAGACAGTTCCACTTGGTGTTAAAAGCTGGCCACAAATTTTTCATCAAGGGAAGTAAAGAGGAAAACTCACTGCTCACCATCTAGCAGTAAAGCCGTGCGCTGGTGTTACCTCCCTCCCTGACTGTTGGGTACGCCAGCCTCCACTCCAGTGGCACTCACAGCTCTGGCTCTGCCAACAACTTGTCCTTTCACTCATTATTAGGTATTTGACCCTCTTCCTATCTCTGTGATGTCATTTTCTGACTGGGATTCTTCATGAACAATAGAGCTATCACCATCTGTGATGCCAACAGTGGAGGTATCTCATCAAAACACAGAAATACAGATACTTCTAACTTCTGTTAATGGCTGCCTAAGGGTAATTTATCCCATCATTAAAGTGCAGCTTCTTCATCTTCCTTACATCGGTACTGGTAGAGAAAGCACTAATTCAAGGTTAGCTAGGGCAGGGCTACCAGTGGGACAGCAAGAGAAAGATGAGTGCACTGTGGCAGCCTCAAAATGAAGATGCAAGAAGGAAACGTAGGAGCTCAGTGGATCTGCCGTGGGAAGAGTGACAGGACACCAGTGCACCCTGTCTCGTCCCGTTAGCACTGTCGGTGCTGCACCAAGCCTGGCTGTGACAGGGCCCCGGTCCCCTCCACCAACTCAGGCTGCATCCAGCTGCATGCAGCAGCACCCAGCTCTGTCATTCACAAAGCCAGGTCTCAGACTGGGTATATCAGTACACGAGGGCTCTTCAGTACTACTCTGGAGACATAAACCAGCACAAATGGCTGGCCTAGGTAGATTTGCATCCGTTTTCTGCCGGCACAGCAGCGCAAAGCAGACAAAGATCTGGAACCCTGTGCCCATTGACCCGTTTTCCAAAGACAGCAAATGAGGACAGGAGACATAAATTACAGCAAAGACACATAAACACAAGAACCTAACAACCACCCGACCAGACAAAGATTAGAAGATACACAAGGCATTTCCTGGAAATGTTGTCTTAGTGGTCATAGCCTTGACAAGAGGAGGCAAAGGGAAGAAGAGATGGTGTGCGTGAGACTGCAAGTGACTGCTGCACTTTCTGGCAGGGAAAAGGTAGCAGGTACTAGGGAAGGAACACACACAAAGACCCAAAAAGGCAAAAGAACCCCCAGCTAGTGACTCCACACTTTTCCAGCCTAAATTATTTTTTGGTTCCACGATAAATTGTCTTTCCTGTGCATCTGTGGCAGTGCACAGCACTAATTCACAGCTGTTTAGACTGTTCAGACAATATTTTATTAGCTGTAATACCACATTGAGAAGTCACCACCTATTACTAATTCAGACCCATCCAAGAGCTCTCCCATTTACAGCCATGCTGTAGGAATTCACAGAGTCTGAAGAAACTCATGTTATTCACCACCCTGGCCTTGACAAGCGCAGATTCATGTCTCTATTAATTTTGGGGCTTATAACCATGGGGTGAGAAAAATCCCCTCATGCACTGGAAAAGTGGGGTTCATGAGCAATCAGAACACCTTTGTAGGCTTGTAAAATGTGAGAGGCATATCGTTGCAGCTCAGAGGTCATATATTATGAGTAGAGCCCACAGTTATTATACAATCAAATTTTATAGACTTTAATTGACTCCTTGAAAGCAACCTAAGGCCTTTAAAACGGGAGGCCTCCAAGAAAAACAATTCTAGAGTATCTGAAGATGCTTGTAGGGCTGCTGAGGAATCCATTCAAGTTGGGTTTCTTGCTGCAAAATTTATCAAGTTGAGAAAAATATGTGCCTTCAGTTTTCAATCAGAATACTTAGTGGTTCTAAGACTTTTCCAACACTAATACAGAGTCTATAGAAAAAGACTGCTGAAACCCTTTCCCTTTCTTGGAACACAAGAAGAGCTGACTTATTTTAAGTTTATTTTTACCAATTTAATCTTCAAAACTTCAAAGTTTGTTTTCTGCTGTGCTTTTTAAGGCAGAAACCCAGTCTCTGCAGGATGACAGCCAAATATGTGCAACATCAGGGTACACCTGGAAGTCATTAAGACCTGCATTTCAAATCCTACTGCAACAGGGGTGTGTGGAAGACTCCATCCTCCCCCTTCTCAGTGTTCACACCCTGTTTCTATTAGGGTAACCTTGAGCCAAAGGTGTTCAAAATAAGGAGTCAAACTGCAAACAAACACATTATAAAGAACTCTGCAGTACTGCTCCAGGCTAGGGTCAGAGGCCAATTATGTCAGGTGGAGATAGAGAAAGACAAAAACCTCATAAAGGACCAGAAAGTTCCCAAAGAAAAATGCGAACGCTTTCAGGGAGGTTTAAGCATGTGAATATTTAACTTCAGAATATGAAGGAAGAATTTTTCTTTTCTTGATCATGTTCACTTAAAAATCATTACTTGAGCTTAAACCAAAATCAATTATTTATTCTTCCACAGTAATTCTCTTGAAACTTAGGCTCAATTCCATGGCTTGTTTCGCTTTCTTTTTTACAAAGAAAAATGCTAATATGATTTAGAACTGCTTTATATATATATTTATGCATATATATATATATATTTCCTGGTAAATTGCGACTTGATATAGATACGAGATGCCAGATTGTTGGAAGCAAAACAGAAATTGCACTGTGAACTGCCATACCAGCTGGTAACCACATTTTCTAGAAAATCTGTGGGCAGGCTGTCTTGAGAAAACAGAATGAGAGCTAAAATTGTTGCTATTTTTGTGTGATAAGTAGATAACTGAAAAGGCAAAACACAATAATTTCACTTCAGAAGTGTTAGTTTTTTAACTATTCATATTTTTTTCCTCTCTTTACATTGGCTTTGCCACAAAATACTTTGTTCACCATTTTTAGCTTACATATGTATGTCTACAAAATTGGCTTTTCATATTCTATTTATCTTGTTTCAAGCCAGATGCAGTATCCCCAACGCAATATCGTAAAGAAATGAGGAGATGGCTGCTGAGCTCAATTTTTGTACTTGCAAGACAGCATCTTTTTTTGGAAATCATACTGCTTTTAACAAGGAACACCATAGCATTGCTGCCACATTTGTCTTATAAGTGTTTATTATATGAACAACTTCATTACTTTTTTTAGCATAAAATCCTGATTTCTCTATTCCCAGAGCAAGCAGCCCTTTGTTTCCTTTTTAAACAGTTGAGATGAACAGAGTCCTAAAGAGGCTGGTGCAGTACCTGCAAAAAATTTTTGACTAACCAACCTGCAACTCACATATACAAAATTAAACCAAACTAAGGTGGAGACTGTCCCTTTATACCTAGGGCAAAGAAACATTTTGAGAAGTCTGGGACATCAAACTAGCTGAAGGGCACCAGGCAATGTCACGCAAGAAAACAAGGGTTATTTTTGCATCCTCTCAGATTCGTTCCAGGGCTTTGACCGGCCCTGCAGACACCCCAGATCCTGGCTTCCCCCCACAGAGGGATGGAGAGGCTCTCGTCTCCCTCTCCCCATGGGCAGAGCCCATCCCCATTTGCCCTCCCCGAGCTCTGACTGGTCTCAGCGCTGTGGGGGGAGCCCCCCTGAAACTGCAAACACCAGATAACTAAAGAAGTCTGGGCTCTAAGCAGCTGTCTAGCCACCACTCCCGGGTCACTTCCAGGTAAACAGCAACAGACTTCTGGCACTGGGAGGCAGGTGGGGGAGACTCTGATAAACCCCCTTTGTCCAGCTGCAAAGCTAGACCACAGGCTCCCTCCTCAGCCCAGCTTTTACCCTGTTCCCACCATGCCTCCCCCCCCTATCATTGGGAGCTCCTGGGGCTTTGAATGTGGGGGGGGAAAAGCCTTTTTCAGTTTAATCGACATTAAGAAAGGGCGAAATGAATCCTGTGCCTTAACTCTGGTAACAGGGTGGATTTGCTGGGAGTAATTCTCCCCCAGCAAAGCCAGATGGCTGAATGGAGTGAGAGAGCAATGTTGGCCTCTTAAGCATGATTTTGTTATTATTATAACTTGAAGAACTGATTGTTAAAAGTGCAAGTTTCAGGGCCAAGACCATATGCAGCCACTGCTGGAAGCACCGTGAAAAAGTGATAAGGCTAAACCAGAGCAGAACTTGTTGTAAGGCAGAGAGACAAATCAAGGTTGTGACTGATATGGTTGTGCTCTGGAAGTGTAAATAAATGTGAAATGCAAAGGGAATTCATTCCTGAAGTCTTACAAAGACTTTGCAAATTCAGAGAGGAAGAGAACTTTTATTTTCTGCTGCTCCACACACACAAAAACGATCCTCCCCATGAAACCACATTTGTTTTAATGAATTTTTTCTTTGCAGCACATAACCCTGTCGACACATAGCACCTTGTCTGGGTACTGAACATGAGTGCAAAATATTTCAGGGTGAAGTGTTTCCTTGCCATGCCTGCATAGGAAGTAATGGGAACACAGAGCAAGAAGGTCTACAGAGGGGGCTCGGGGTGTCTCTCCTGACGCCAGAAGCGTGGCCAAAAAGAGAAAAGCCACCTGTTTTGACAGGAGACGGACCTCTTGGTGAAGACAGTAGAGTGGGGGCCAAATGACTGCTCTGCTGAGTTGTCACTGACTCCTGCTTCTGCTTGGGGTGGTTCAGTTTTGTATTTCTCCCATCTTAAATTAGGATTTGAGAAAAACTGGGAACAATGAGGTGAGTGTACTGGTTTGTACACAGCAAAGCTGAGCCTGTTCTGAGGGCAGGCTCGGCACGGGGACGTTTCAAACTGGGTTAGCAAAGAAAAGATAGTTTAAAATCTTTGAAGGGTATTAGGAGTAAATCCCCTTGTGTTTAACATTGACCTCTGGGACACACAAATACTGGAAATAACTGCAGGAGTATTATCCAGTGGACTTAAGGAGCTGGAAAGCATTTAAGCAAGCACCAGACTTCTGCCTTGAGTCCTGTTTTCCCAGGCCTGCAACCCTAAAGGTTGGACTAAACCACTGTCAAAAGCCAGGCAAACATAAACTCACAGCATTTCATGTTTAACTCCATATATTTAATTACACATAGAGTCAGTGAGCTAGTTTGTTTTAGCTACAATTATACTGACAGGCAAAAATTCTCTGTAGCATTTAATACAACTGAGAAAACGTCTTCCTCCTGGAAGGGTCCTGGGAGGTAGGGAGAATAGCTCAGCTAAGGTACTTAAAATGTGAAAAGCACATGTACATCTAGTATATCACCAAATGCTTTTTGAGGTGTATAAAAGATATGCCTCGTTCTAACAGCTAACTCTTAAACTCATAGAAATTAGAAACACCTGCACAGTGTGTCTCACCGCTATATTTATTTGTCTGTGAATATTTATAAGCATTTAAACTACTAATGTTGTTGGCATTGTTAAATCTTGATTGTGAAGTTTGTAAATATTCAAAAGAAGCAGATGTTTACTAATCCCATTTACCTTTAAGGGAAAAAAATGTAAAACTGGAACGAAAGCAGATTGTTAAAGTGTTTTCCCAACAGAAACAACCAAAATAAATTACTGCAATCTGGAGACTATAAAGAGTGACTTCAAAGGTCAAAGGATTAAAGACAGTCTAAACCATGAAATGCATTTTATTAGATTAATAAAACATATGATTTTGCTAACTTAATTATATGAACAAATTAGCTGGAAAGGAACTTCAGAGCTTGCCATCCCAAATTAATGCCGGCTATAGCAAAGGCACAGCCGCTCTGCCCTGCTCTCCGCCAGCTTGCCCCTGCTCATCCCTGCACAGAGCGAAGGAAAGAGCGAGGAGGGTCCTTGGGAGCGGGGGACGAGCCGAGCCCCGTGCGGCGG